>NC_065567.1:48097015-48409349 GCF_022605725.1 Anthonomus grandis grandis
AACACAATACATTAAAAAATTTAAAATAATTATTTAGGGTAAAACAAATTATATCTAAAAATTAAATTAAAATCATATCGGAACAATAGCTATAGGTAATAGTAATCGATTTTCTTTATCCTGGTTATGTCCAAAACATAAAAAGGATCATTTGAGTCATCTTGTATAACCTAAATAATAATTTTAAATTATATTTGAATAATAGATAACCGTAATTGAGTGAGATATGACTATTTTTTTTAAACACAATACATCAAAATATTTTTAAAAATCATTTAGGGTTAATCAAATTATATCTAAAAATTAAATTAAAATTAAATCGGAACAATCGCCAACGCTATTAGTTATTACATTTTCTTAACTCTGGTTGTGTTCAAACCGCAAAAAACATCATTTGGCAATCTTGTATATGCGAAATAGTAAATTTAAATCATATTCGAATAATAGATAACAGTAATAGAGAGAGATATAATTATTTTTTTAAAAAACAATTCATAAGAAAAATTTAAAAAATAATTTACAGTTGATCAAATGACCTTCAAAAATTAAATTGGAATCAATTCGGACAATGCTATAATGATCGTTCTATTTTCTTAACCCTGGTTATGTCCAAAACTTAAAAAGGATCATTTGAGTCATCTTGTATAACCTAAATAATAATTTTAAATTATATTTGAATAATAGATAACCGTAATTGAGTAAGATATGACTATTTTTTTAAAACATAATACATAAAACTATTTTTAAAAATCATTTAGGGTTAATCAAATTATATCTAAAAATTGATTTAAAATTAAATAGGAACAATCGCCAACGCTATTAGTTATTAAATTTTCTTAACCCTGGTTGTGTTCAAACCGTAAAAAACATCATTTTGCTCTCCTGTATATGCGAAATAGTAAATTTAAATTATATTCGAATAATAGATAACAGTAATAGAGTGAGATATAATTATTTTTTTAAAAAACAATACATAAGAAAAATTTTAAAAATAATTTACAGTACATCAAATGAACACCAAAGATAAAATTGGAATCAAATCGGACAATGCTATAATGATTAATTGTTCTACTTTCTTAACCCTGATTATGTCCAAAACTTAAAAAGGATCATTTGGGTCATCTTGTATAACTAAATATTAATTTTAAAATAAATTTGAATAATAGATAACCGTAATTGAGTGAGATATGACTATTTTTTTTAAACACAATACATCAAAATATTTTTAAAAATCATTTAGGGTTAATCAAATTATATCTAAAAATTAAAATTAAATCGGAACAATCGCCAACGCTATTAGTTATTACATTTTCTTAACTCTGGTTGTTTTCAAACCGCAAAAAACATCATTTCGCTATCTTGTATATGCGAAATAGTAAATTTAAATCATATTCGAATAATAAATAACAGTAATAAAGTGAGATATAATTATTTTTTTGAAAAACAATTCATAAGAAAAATTTTAAAAATAATTTACAGTACATCAAATGAACTTCAAAAATTAAATTGGAATCAAATCGGACAATGCTATAATGATTAATCGTTCTATTTTCTTAACCCTGGTTATGTCCAAAACTTAAAAAGGATCATTTGAGTCATCTTGTATAACCTAAATAATAATTTTAAATTATATTTGAATAATAGATAACCGTAATTGAGTAAGATATGACTATTTTTTTAAAACATAATACATAAAACTATTTTTAAAAATCATTTAGGGTTAATCAAATTATATCTAAAAATTGAATTAAAATTAAATAGGAACAATCGCCAACGCTATTAGTTATTACATTTTCTTAACCCTGGTTGTGTTCAAACCGTAAAAAACATCGTTTTGCTATCCTGTATATGCGAAATAGTAAATTTAAATTATATTCGAATAATAGATAACAGTAATAGAGTGAGATATAATTATTTTTTTAAAAAACAATACATAAGAAAAATTTTAAAAATAATTTACAGTACATCAAATGAACATCAAAGATTAAATTGGAATCAAATCGGACAATGCTATAATGATTAATTGTTCTTCTTTCTTAACCCTGATTATGTCTAAAACTTAAACAGGATCATTTGGGTCATCTTGTATAACTAAATATTAATTTTAAAATAAATTTGAATAATAGATAACCGTAATTGAGTGAGATATGACTATTTTTTTAAAACATAATACATAAAACTATTTTTAAAAATCATTTAGGGTTAATCAAATTATATCTAAAAATTGAATTAAAATTAAATAGGAACAATCGTGAACGCTCTTAGTTATTACATTTTCTTAACTCTGGTTGTGTTCAAACCGTAAAAAACATCATTTTGCTATTTTGTATATGCGAAATAGTAAATTTAAATTATATTCGAATAATAGATAACAGTAATAGAGAGAAATATAATTATTTTTTTAAAAAACAATTCATAAGAAAAATTTTAAAAATAATTTACAGTAGATCAAATGAACTTCAAAAATTAAATTGGAATCAATTCGGACAATGCTATAATGATTAATCGATCTATTTTCTTAACCCTGGTTATGTCCAAAACTTAAAAAGGATCATTTGGGTCATCTTGTATAACTAAATATTAATTTTAAAATAAATTTGAATAATAGATAACTGTAATTGAGCGAGAAATGACTATTTTTTTGAACACAATACAACAAAATATTTTTAAAAATCATTTAGGGTTAATCAAATTATATCTAAAAATTAAATCGGAACAATCGTTAATGCTATTAGTTATTATGTTTTCTTAATTGTGGTTGTGTTCAAACCGTAAAAAACATCATTTGGCTATCTTGTATATGCGAAATAGCAAATGTAAATTATATTCGAATAATAAATAACAGTAATAAAGTGAGATATAATTATTTTTTTGAAAAACAATTCATAAGAAAAATTTTAAAAATAATTTACAGTACATCAAATGAACTTCAAAAATTAAATTGGAATCAAATCGGACAATGCTATAATGATTAATCGTTCTATTTTCTTAACCCTGGTTATGTCCAAAACTTAAAAAGGATCATTTGAGTCATCTTGTATAACCTAAATATTAATTTTAAAATAAATTTGAATAATAGATAACCGTAATTGAGTGAGATATGGCTATTTTTTTAAAACACAATACATTAAAAAATTTAAAATAATTATTTAGGGTAAAACAAATTATATCTAAAAATTAAATTAAAATCATATCGGAACAATAGCTATAGGTAATAGTAATCGATTTTCTTTATCCTGGTTATGTCCAAAACATAAAAAGGATCATTTGAGTCATCTTGTATAACCTAAATAATAATTTTAAATTATATTTGAATAATAGATAACCGTAATTGAGTAAGATATGACTATTTTTTTAAAACATAATACATAAAACTATTTTTAAAAATCATTTAGGGTTAATCAAATTATATCTAAAAATTGATTTAAAATTAAATAGGAACAATCGCCAACGCTATTAGTTATTAAATTTTCTTAACCCTGGTTGTGTTCAAACCGTAAAAAACATCATTTTGCTATCCTGTATATGCGAAATAGTAAATTTAAATTATATTCGAATAATAGATAACAGTAATAGAGTGAGATATAATTATTTTTTTAAAAAACAATACATAAGAAAAATTTTAAAAATAATTTACAGTACATCAAATGAACTTCAAAAATTAAATTGGAATCAAATCGGACAATGCTATAATGATTAATCGTTCTATTTTCTTAACCCTGGTTATGTCCAAAACTTAAAAAGGATCATTTGAGTCATCTTGTATAACCTAAATAATAATTTTAAATTATATTTGAATAATAGATAACCGTAATTGAGTAAGATATGACTATTTTTTTAAAACATAATACATAAAACTATTTTTAAAAATCATTTAGAGTTAATCAAATTATATCTAAAAATTGATTTAAAATTAAATAGGAACAATCGCCAACGCTATTAGTTATTACATTTTCTTAACCCTGGTTGTGTTCAAACCGTAAAAAACATCGTTTTGCTATCCTGTATATGCGAAATAGTAAATTTAAATTATATTCGAATAATAGATAACAGTAATAGAGTGAGATATAATTATTTTTTTAAAAAACAATACATAAGAAAAATTTTAAAAATAATTTACAGTACATCAAATGAACACCAAAGATTAAATTGGAATCTAATCGGACAATACTATAATGATTAATTGTTCTACTTTCTTAACCCTGATTATGTCCAAAACTTAAAAAGGATCATTTGGGTCATCTTGTATAACTAAATATTAATTTTAAAATAAATTTGAATAATAGATAACCCTAATTCAGTGAGATATGACTATTTTTTTTTAAACACAATACACCAAATTTTTTAAAAATTTACTTAGGGTTAAACAAATTATATCTAAAAATTAAATTGAAATCATATCGGAACAATAGCTATAGGTAATAGTAATGGATTTTCTTTATTCTCGTTATGTCCAAAACATAAAAAGGATCATTTGAGTCATCTAGTATAAACTAAATAATAATTTTAAATTATATTTAAATAATAGATAACCGTAATTGAGTGAGATATGACTATTTTTTTAAACACAATACAACAAAATATTTTTAAAAATCATTTAGGGTTAATCAAATTATATCTAAAAATTAAATCGGAACAATCGTTAATGCTATTAGTTATTATGTATTCTTAATTGTGGTTGTGTTCAAACCGTAAAAAACATCATTTGGCTATCTTGTATATGCAAAATAGCAAATGTAAATTATATTCGAATAATAAATAACAGTAATAAAGTGAGATATAATTATTTTTTTGAAAAACAATTCATAAGAAAAATTTTAAAAATAATTTACAGTACATCAAATGAACTTCAAAAATTAAATTGGAATCAAATCGGACAATGCTATAATGATTAATTGTTCTATTTCCGTAACCCTGGTTATGTCCAAAACATAAAAAGGATCATTTAAGTCATCTTGTATAACCTAAATATTAATTTTAAAATAAATTTGAATAATAGATAACCGTAATTGAGTGAGATATGACTATATTTTTAAAACACAATACTATAAAAAAATTTAAAATAATTATTTAGGGTAAAACAAATTATATCTAAAAATTAAATTAAAATCATATCGGAACAATAGCTATAGGTAATAGTAATCGATTTTCTTTATCCTGGTTATGTCCAAAACATAAAAAGGATCATTTGAGTCATCTTGTATAACCTAAATAATAATTTTAAATTATATTTGAATAATAGATAACCGTAATTGAGTGAGATATGACAATTTTTTTTAAACACAATACATCAAAATATTTTTAAAAATCATTTAGGGTTAATCAAATTATATCTAAAAATTAAAATTAAATCGGAACAATCGCCAACGCTATTAGTTATTACATTTTCTTAACTCTGGTTGTTTTCAAACCGCAAAAAACATCATTTCGCTATCTTGTATATGTGAAATAGTAAATTTAAATCATATTCGAATAATAAAGTGAGATATAATTATTTTTTTGAAAAACAATTCATAAGAAAAATTTTAAAAATAATTTACAGTACATCAAATGAACTTCAAAAATTAAATTGGAATCAAATCGGACAATGCTATAATGATTAATCGTTCTATTTTCTTAACCCTGGTTATGTCCAAAACTTAAAAAGGATCATTTGAGTCATCTTGTATAACCTAAATAATAATTTTAAATTATATTTGAATAATAGATAACCGTAATTGAGTAAGATATGACTATTTTTTTAAAACATAATACATAAAACTATTTTTAAAAATCATTTAGGGTTAATCAAATTATATCTAAAAATTGAATTAAAATTAAATAGGAACAATCGCCAACGCTATTAGTTATTACATTTTCTTAACTCTGGTTGTGTTCAAACCGCAAAAAACATCATTTGGCTATCTTGTATATGCGCAATAGTAAATTTAAATCATATTCGAATAATAGATAACAGTAATAGAGAGAAATATAATTATTTTTTTAAAAAACAATTCATAAGAAAAATTTTAAAAATAATTTACAGTAGATCAAATGAACTTCAAAAATTAAATTGGAATCAATTCGGACAATGCTATAATGATTAATCGATCTATTTTCTTAACCCTGGTTATGTCCAAAACTTAAAAAGGATCATTTGGGTCATCTTGTATAACTAAATATTAATTTTAAAACAAATTTGAATAATAGATAACCGTAATTGAGCGAGAAATGACTATTTTTTTGAACACAATACAACAAAATATTTTTAAAAATCATTTAGGGTTAATCAAATTATATCTAAAAATTAAATCGGAACAATCGTTAATGCTATTAGTTATTATGTTTTCTTAATTGTGGTTGTGTTCAAACCGTAAAAAACATCATTTGGCTATCTTGTATATGCGAAATAGCAAATGTAAATTATATTCGAATAATAAATAACAGTAATAAAGTGAGATATAATTATTTTTTTGAAAAACAATTCATAAGAAAAATTTTAAAAATAATTTACAGTACATCAAATGAACTTCAAAAATTAAATTGGAATCAAATCGGACAATGCTATAATGATTAATCGTTCTATTTTCTTAACCCTGGTTATGTCCAAAACTTAAAAAGGATCATTTGAGTCATCTTGTATAACCTAAATATTAATTTTAAAATAAATTTGAATAATAGATAACCGTAATTGAGTGAGATATGGCTATTTTTTTAAAACACAATACATTAAAAAATTTAAAATAATTATTTAGGGTAAAACAAATTATATCTAAAAATTAAATTAAAATCATATCGGAACAATAGCTATAGGTAATAGTAATCGATTTTCTTTATCCTGGTTATGTCCAAAACATAAAAAGGATCATTTGAGTCATCTTGCATAACCTAAATAATAATTTTAAATTATATTTGAATAATAGATAACCGTAATTGAGTGAGATATGACTATTTTTTTAAAACATAATACATAAAACTATTTTTAAAAATCATTTAGGGTTAATCAAATTATATCTAAAAATTGAATTAAAATTAAATAGGAACAATCGTGAACGCTCTTAGTTATTACATTTTCTTAACTCTGGTTGTGTTCAAACCGTAAAAAACATCATTTTGCTATTTTGTATATGCGAAATAGTAAATTTAAATTATATTCGAATAATAGATAACAGTAATAGAGTGAGATATAATTATTTTTTTAAAAAACAATACATAAGAAAAATTTTAAAAATAATTTACAGTACATCAAATGAACATCAAAGATTAAATTGGAATCAAATCGGACAATGCTATAATGATTAATTGTTCTTCTTTCTTAACCCTGATTATGTCTAAAACTTAAACAGGATCATTTGGGTCATCTTGTATAACTAAATATTAATTTTAAAATAAATTTGAATAATAGATAACCGTAATTGAGTGAGATATGACTATTTTTTTTAAACACAATACATCAAAATATTTTTAAAAATCATTTAGGGTTAATCAAATTATATCTAAAAATTAAATCGGAACAATCGTTAATGCTATTAGTTATTATGTTTTCTTAATTGTGGTTGTGTTCAAACCGTAAAAAACATCATTTGGCTATCTTGTATATGCGAAATAGCAAATGTAAATTATATTCGAATAATAAATAACAGTAATAAAGTGAGATATAATTATTTTTTTTGAAAAACAATTCATAAGAAAAATTTTAAAAATAATTTACAGTACATCAAATGAACTTCAAAAATTAAATTGGAATCAAATTGGACAATGCTATAATGTTAATCGTTCTATTTTCTTAACCCTGGTTATGTCTAAAACTTAAAAAGGATCATTTGGGTCATCTTGTATAACTAAATATTAATTTTAAAATAAATTTGAATAATAGATAACCGTAATTGAGTGAGATATGACTATTTTTTTTTAAACACAATACATCAAAATATTTTTAAAAATCATTTAGGGTTAATCAAATTATATCTAAAAATTAAATTAAAATTAAATCGGAACAATCGCCAACGCTATTATTACATTTTCTTAACCCTGGTTGTGTTCAAACCGTAAAAAACATCATTTTGCTATCCTGTATATGCGAAATAGTAAATTTAAAGTATATTCGAATAATAGATGACAGTAATAGAGTGAGATATAATTATTTTTTTAAAAAACAATACATAAGAAAAATTTTAAAAATAATTTACAGTACATCAAATGAACACCAAAGATTAAATTGGAATCAAATCGGACAATGCTATAATGATTAATTGTTCTACTTTCTTAACCCTGATTATGTCCAAAACTTAAAAAGGATCATTTGGGTCATCTTGTATAACTAAATATTAATTTTAAAATAAATTTGAATAATAGATAACCCTAATTGAGTGAGATATGACTATTTTTTTTTAAACACAATACACCAAATTTTTTAAAAATTTACTTAGGGTTAAACAAATTATATCTAAAAATTAAATTGAAATCATATCGGAACAATAGCTATAGGTAATAGTAATTGATTTTCTTTATTCTGGTTATGTCCAAAACATAAAAAGGATCATTTGAGTCATCTTGTATAAACTAAATAATAATTTTAAATTATATTTGAATAATAGATAACCGTAATTGAGTGAGATATGACTATTTTTTTAAACACAATACAACAAAATATTTTTAAAAATCATTTAGGGTTAATCAAATTATATCTAAAAATTAAATCGGAACAATCGTTAATGCTATTAGTTATTATGTATTCTTAATTGTGGTTGTGTTCAAACCGTAAAAAACATCATTTGGCTATCTTGTATATGCGAAATAGCAAATGTAAATTATATTCGAATAATAAATAACAGTAAGTGAGATATAATTATTTTTTTGAAAAACAATTCATAAGAAAAATTTTAAAAATAATTTACAGTACATCAAATGAACTTCAAAAATTAAATTGGAATCAAATCGGACAATGCTATAATGATTAATTGTTGTATTTTCTTAACCCTGGTTATGTCCAAAACTTAAAAAGGATCATTTGAGTCATCTTGTATAACCTAAGTAATTGAGTGAGATATGACTATTTTTTTAAAACACAATACATTAAAAAATTTAAAATAATTATTTAGGGTAAAACAAATTATATCTAAAAATTAAATTAAAATCATATCGGAACAATAGCTATAGGTAATAGTAATCGATTTTCTTTATCCTGGTTATGTCCAAAACATAAAAAGGATCATTTGAGTCATCTTGTATAACCTAAATAATAATTTTAAATTATATTTGAATAATAGATAACCGTAATTGAGTGAGATATGACTATTTTTTTTAAACACAATACATCAAAATATTTTTAAAAATCATTTAGGGTTAATCAAATTATATCTAAAAATTAAAATTAAAATTAAATCGGAACAATCGCCAACGCTATTAGTTATTACATTTTCTTAACTCTGGTTGTGTTCAAACCGCAAAAAACATCATTTCGCTATCTTGTATATGCGAAATAGTAAATTTAAATCATATTCGAATAATAGATAACAGTAATAGAGAGAGATATAATTATTTTTTTAAAAAACAATTCATAAGAAAAATTTTTAAAATAATTTACAGTAGATCAAATGAACTTCAAAAATTAAATTGGAATCAATTCGGACAATGCTATAATAATTAATCGTTCTATTTTCTTAACCCTGGTTATGTCCAAAACTTAAAAAGGATCATTTGAGTCATCTTGTATAACCTAAATAATAATTTTAAATTATATTTGAATAATAGATAACCGTAATTAAGTGAGATATGACTATTTTTTTTAAACACAATACATCAAAATATTTTTAAAAATCATTTAGGGTTAATCAAATTATATCTAAAAATTGAATTAAAATTAAATAGGAACAATCGCCAACGCTACTAGTTATTACATTTTCTTAACTCTGGTTGTGTTCAAACCGTAAAAAACATCATTTTGCTATCCTGTATATGCGAAATAGTAAATTTAAATTATATTCGAATAATAGATAACAGTAATAGAGTGAGATATAATTATTTTTTTAAAAAACAATACATAAGAAAAATTTTAAAAATAATTTACAGTACATCAAATGAACACCAAAGATTAAATTGGAATCAAATCGGACAATGCTATAATGATTAATTGTTCTACTTTCTTAACACTGATCATGTCCAAAACTTAAAAAGGATCATTTGGGTCATCTTGTATAACCTAAATAATAATTTTCAATTATATTTGAATAATAGATAACCGTAATTGAGTGACATATGACTATTTCTTTTAAAGACAATACATCAAAATATTTTTAAAAATCATTTAGGGTTAATCAAATTATATCCAAAAATTAAATTAAAACTAAATCGGAACAATCGCCAACGCTATTAGTTATTACATTTTCTTAACTCTGGTTGTGTTCAAACCGCAAAAAACATCATTTGGCTATCTTGTATATGCGAAATAGTAAATTTAAATCATATTCGAATAATAGATAACAGTAATAGAGAGAGATTATTTTTTTAAAAAACAATTCATAAGAAAAATTTTAAAAATAATTTACAGTAGATCAAATGAACTACGAAAATTAAATTGGAATCAATTCGGACAATGCTATAATGATTAATCGTTTTATTTTCTTAACCCTGGTTATATCCAAAACTTAAAAAGGATCATTTGAGTCATCTTGTATAACCTAAATAATAATTTTAAATTATATTTGAATAATAGATAACCGTAATTGAGCGAGAAATGACTATTTTTTTGAACACAATACAACAAAATATTTTTAAAAATCATTTAGGGTTAATCAAATTATATCTAAAAATTAAATCGGAACAATCGTTAATGCTATTAGTTATTATGTTTTCTTAATTGTGGTTGTGTTCAAACCGTAAAAAACATCATTTGGCTATCTTGTATATGCGAAATAGCAAATGTAAATTATATTCGAATAATAAATAACAGTAATAAAGTGAGATATAATTATTTTTTTTGAAAAACAATTCATAAGAAAAATTTTAAAAATAATTTACAGTACATCAAATGAACTTCAAAAATTAAATTGGAATCAAATTGGACAATGCTATAATGTTAATCGTTCTATTTTCTTAACCCTGGTTATGTCTAAAACTTAAAAAGGATCATTTGGGTCATCTTGTATAACTAAATATTAATTTTAAAATAAATTTGAATAATAGATAACCGTAATTGAGCGAGATATGACTATTTTTTTTTAAACACAATAGATCAAAATATTTTTAAAAATCATTTAGGGTTAATCAAATTATATCTAAAAATTAAATTAAAATTAAATCGGAACAATCGCCAACGCTATTATTACATTTTCTTAACCCTGGTTGTGTTCAAACCGTAAAAAACATCATTTTGCTATCCTGTATATGCGAAATAGTAAATTTAAAGTATATTCGAATAATAGATGACAGTAATAGAGTGAGATATAATTATTTTTTTAAAAAACAATACATAAGAAAAATTTTAAAAATAATTTACAGTACATCAAATGAACACCAAAGATTAAATTGGAATCAAATCGGACAATGCTATAATGATTAATTGTTCTACTTTCTTAACCCTGATTATGTCCAAAACTTAAAAAGGATCATTTGGGTCATCTTGTATAACTAAATATTAATTTTAAAATAAATTTGAATAATAGATAACCCTAATTGAGTGAGATATGACTATTTTTTTTTAAACACAATACACCAAATTTTTTAAAAATTTACTTAGGGTTAAACAAATTATATCTAAAAATTAAATTGAAATCATATCGGAACAATAGCTATAGGTAATAGTAATTGATTTTCTTTATTCTGGTTATGTCCAAAACATAAAAAGGATCATTTGAGTCATCTTGTATAAACTAAATAATAATTTTAAATTATATTTGAATAATAGATAACCGTAATTGAGTGAGATATGACTATTTTTTTAAACACAATACAACAAAATATTTTTAAAAATCATTTAGGGTTAATCAAATTATATCTAAAAATTAAATCGGAACAATCGTTAATGCTATTAGTTATTATGTATTCTTAATTGTGGTTGTGTTCAAACCGTAAAAAACATCATTTGGCTATCTTGTATATGCGAAATAGCAAATGTAAATTATATTCGAATAATAAATAACAGTAAGTGAGATATAATTATTTTTTTGAAAAACAATTCATAAGAAAAATTTTAAAAATAATTTACAGTACATCAAATGAACTTCAAAAATTAAATTGGAATCAAATCGGACAATGCTATAATGATTAATTGTTGTATTTTCTTAACCCTGGTTATGTCCAAAACTTAAAAAGGATCATTTGAGTCATCTTGTATAACCTAAATAATAATTTTAAATTATATTTGAATAATACATAACCGTAATTAAGTGAGATATGACTATTTTTTTTAAACACAATACATCAAAATATTTTAAAAAATCATTTAGGGTTAATCAAATTATATCTAAAAATTAAATTAAAATTAAATCGGAACAATCGCCAACGCTGTTAGTTATTACATTTTCTTAACTCTCGTTGTGTTCAAACCGCAAAAAACATCATTTGGCAATCTTGTATATGCGAAATAGTAAATTTAAATCATATTCGAATAATAGATAACAGTAATAGAGAGAGATATAATTATTTTTTTAAAAAACAATTCATAAGAAAAATTTTAAAAATAATTTACAGTAGATCAAATGAACTTCGAAAATTAAATTGGAATCAATTTGTACAATGCTATAATGATTAATCGTTCTATTTTCTTAACCCTGATTATGTCCAAAACTTAAAAAGGATCATTTGGGTCATCTTGTATAACTAAATATTAATTTTAAAATAAATTTGAATAATAGATAACCCTAATTGAGTGAGATATGACTATTTTTTTTAAACACAATACACCAAATTTTTTAAAAATTTACTTAGGGTTAAACAAATTATATCTAAAAATTAAATTGAAATCATATCGGAACAATAGCTATAGGTAATAGTAATTGATTTTCTTTATTCTGGTTATGTCCAAAACATAAAAAGGATCATTTGAGTCATCTTGTATAAACTAAATAATAATTTTAAATTATATTTGAATAATAGATAACCGTAATTGAGTGAGATATGACTATTTTTTTAAACACAATACAACAAAATATTTTTAAAAATCATTTAGGGTTAATCAAATTATATCTAAAAATTAAATCGGAACAATCGTTAATGCTATTAGTTATTATGTATTCTTAATTGTGGTTGTGTTCAAACCGTAAAAATCATCATTTGGCTATCTTGTATATGCGAAATAGCAAATGTAAATTATATTCGAATAATAAATAACAGTAATAAAGTGAGATATAATTATTTTTTTGAAAAACAATTCATAAGAAAAATTTTAAAAATAATTTACAGTACATCAAATGAACTTCAAAAATTAAATTGGAATCAAATCGGACAATGCTATAATGATTAATTGTTCTATTTCCGTAACCCTGGTTATGTCCAAAACATAAAAAGGATCATTTGAGTCATCTTGTATAACCTAAATATTAATTTTAAAATAAATTTGAATAATAGATAACCGTAATTGAGTGAGATATGACTATATTTTTAAAACACAATACTATAAAAAAATTTAAAATAATTATTTAGGGTAAAACAAATTATATCTAAAAATTAAATTAAAATCATATCGGAACAATAGCTATAGGTAATAGTAATCGATTTTCTTTATCCTGGTTATGTCCAAAACATAAAAAGGATCATTTGAGTCATCTTGTATAACCTAAATAATAATTTTAAATTATATTTGAATAATAGATAACCGTAATTGAGTGAGATATGACTATTTTTTTTAAACACAATACATCAAAATATTTTTAAAAATCATTTAGGGTTAATCAAATTATATCTAAAAATTAAAATTAAATCGGAACAATCGCCAACGCTATTAGTTATTACATTTTCTTAACTCTGGTTGTTTTCAAACCGCAAAAAACATCATTTCGCTATCTTGTATATGCGAAATAGTAAATTTAAATCATATTCGAATAATAGATAACAGTAATAGAGTGAGATATAATTATTTTTTTAAAAAACAATACATAAGAAAAATTTTAAAAATAATTTACAGTACATCAAATGAACACCAAAGATAAAATTGGAATCAAATCGGACAATGCTATAATGATTAATTGTTCTACTTTCTTAACCCTGATTATGTCCAAAACTTAAAAAGGATCATTTGGGTCATCTTGTATAACTAAATATTAATTTTAAAATAAATTTGAATAATAGATAACCGTAATTGAGTGAGATATGACTATTTTTTTTAAACACAATACATCAAAATATTTTTAAAAATCATTTAGGGTTAATCAAATTATATCTAAAAATTAAAATTAAATCGGAACAATCGCCAACGCTATTAGTTATTACATTTTCTTAACTCTGGTTGTTTTCAAACCGCAAAAAACATCATTTCGCTATCTTGTATATGTGAAATAGTAAATTTAAATCATATTCGAATAATAAATAACAGTAATAAAGTGAGATATAATTATTTTTTTGAAAAACAATTCATAAGAAAAATTTTAAAAATAATTTACAGTACATCAAATGAACTTCAAAAATTAAATTGGAATCAAATCGGACAATGCTATAATGATTAATCGTTCTATTTTCTTAACCCTGGTTATGTCCAAAACTTAAAAAGGATCATTTGAGTCATCTTGTATAACCTAAATAATAATTTTAAATTATATTTGAATAATAGATAACCGTAATTGAGTAAGATATGACTATTTTTTTAAAACATAATACATTAAACTATTTTTAAAAATCATTTAGGGTTAAGCAAATTATATCTAAAAATTGATTTAAAATTAAATAGGAACAATCGCCAACGCTATTAGTTATTAAATTTTCTTAACCCTGGTTGTGTTCAAACCGTAAAAAACATCATTTTGCTATCCTGTATATGCGAAATAGTAAATTTAAATTATATTCGAATAATAGATAACAGTAATAGAGTGAGATATAATTATTTTTTTAAAAAACAATACATAAGAAAAATTTTAAAAATAATTTACAGTACATCAAATGAACACCAAAGATAAAATTGGAATCAAATCGGACAATGCAATAATGATTAATTGTTCTACTTTCTTAACCCTGATTATGTCCAAAACTTAAAAAGGATCATTTGGGTCATCTTGTATAACTAAATATTAATTTTAAAATAAATTTGAATAATAGATAACCGTAATTGAGTGAGATATGACTATTTTTTTTAAACACAATACATCAAAATATTTTTAAAAATCATTTAGGGTTAATCAAATTATATCTAAAAATTAAAATTAAATCGGAACAATCGCCAACGCTATTAGTTATTACATTTTCTTAACTCTGGTTGTTTTCAAACCGCAAAAAACATCATTTGGCTATCTTGTATATGCGAAATAGCAAATGTAAATTATATTCGAATAATAAATAACAGTAATAAAGTGAGATATAATTATTTTTTTGAAAAACAATTCATAAGAAAAATTTTAAAAATAATTTACAGTACATCAAATAAACTTCAAAAATTAAATTGGAATCAAATCAGACAATGCTATAATGATTAATCGTTCTATTTTCTTAACCCTGGTTATGTCCAAAACTTAAAAAGGATCATTTGAGTCATCTTGTATAACCTAAATATTAATTTTAAAATAAATTTGAATAATAGATAACCGTAATTGAGTGAGATATGGCTATTTTTTTAAAACACAATACATTAAAAAATTTAAAATAATTATTTAGGGTAAAACAAATTATATCTAAAAATTAAATTAAAATCATATCGGAACAATAGCTATAGGTAATAGTAATCGATTTTCTTTATCCTGGTTATGTCCAAAACATAAAAAGGATCATTTGAGTCATCTTGCATAACCTAAATAATAATTTTAAATTATATTTGAATAATAGATAACCGTAATTGAGTGAGATATGACTATTTTTTTAAAACATAATACATAAAACTATTTTTAAAAATCATTTAGGGTTAATCAAATTATATCTAAAAATTGAATTAAAATTAAATAGGAACAATCGTGAACGCTCTTAGTTATTACATTTTCTTAACTCTGGTTGTGTTCAAACCGTAAAAAACATCATTTTGCTATTTTGTATATGCGAAATAGTAAATTTAAATTATATTCGAATAATAGATAACAGTAATAGAGTGAGATATAATTATTTTTTTAAAAAACAATACATAAGAAAAATTTTAAAAATAATTTACAGTACATCAAATGAACATCAAAGATTAAATTGGAATCAAATCGGACAATGCTATAATGATTAATTGTTCTTCTTTCTTAACCCTGATTATGTCTAAAACTTAAACAGGATCATTTGGGTCATCTTGTATAACTAAATATTAATTTTAAAATAAATTTGAATAATAGATAACCGTAATTGAGTGAGATATGACTATTTTTTTAAAACATAATACATAAAACTATTTTTAAAAATCATTTAGGGTTAATCAAATTATATCTAAAAATTGAATTAAAATTAAATAGGAACAATCGTGAACGCTCTTAGTTATTACATTTTCTTAACTCTGGTTGTGTTCAAACGGTAAAAAACATCATTTTGCTATTTTGTATATGCGAAATAGTAAATTTAAATTATATTCGAATAATAGATAACAGTAATAGAGAGAAATATAATTATTTTTTTAAAAAACAATTCATAAGAAAAATTTTAAAAATAATTTACAGTAGATCAAATGAACTTCAAAAATTAAATTGGAATCAATTCGGACAAAGCTATAATGATTAATCGTTCTATTAGTTATTACATTTTCTTAACTCTGGTTGTGTTCAAACCGCAAAAAACATCATTTGGCTATCTTGTATATGCGCAATAGTAAATTTAAATCATAGTCGAATAATAGATAACAGTAATAGAGAGAAATATAATTATTTTTTTAAAAAACATTCATAAGAAAAATTTTAAAAATAATTTACAGTAGATCAAATGAACTTTAAAAATTAAATTGGAATCAATTCGGACAATGCTATAATGATTAATCGTTCTATTTTCTTAACCCTGGTTATGTCCAAAACTTAAAAAGGATCATTTGGGTCATCTTGTATAACTAAATATTAATTTTAAAATAAATTTGAATAATAGATAACCGTAATTAAGCGAGAAATGACTATTTTTTTGAACACAATACAACAAAATATTTTTAAAAATCATTTAGGGTTAATCAAATTATATCTAAAAATTAAATCGGAACAATCGTTAATGCTATTAGTTATTATGTTTTCTTAATTGTGGTTGTGTTCAAACCGTAAAAAACATCATTTGGCTATCTTGTATATGCGAAATAGCAAATGTAAATTATATTCGAATAATAAATAACAGTAATAAAGTGAGATATAATTATTTTTTTGAAAAACAATTCATAAGAAAAATTTTAAAAATAATTTACAGTACATCAAATGAACTTCAAAAATTAAATTGGAATCAAATCGGACAATGCTATAATGATTAATCGTTCTATTAGTTATTACATTTTCTTAACTCTGGTTGTGTTCAAACCGCAAAAAACATCATTTGGCTATCTTGTATATGCGCAATAGTAAATTTAAATCATAGTCGAATAATAGATAACAGTAATAGAGAGAAATATAATTATTTTTTTAAAAAACATTCATAAGAAAAATTTTAAAAATAATTTACAGTAGATCAAATGAACTTTAAAAATTAAATTGGAATCAATTCGGACAATGCTATAATGATTAATCGATCTATTTTCTTAACCCTGGTTATGTCCAAAACTTAAAAAGGATCATTTGGGTCATCTTGTATAACTAAATATTAATTTTAAAATAAATTTGAATAATAGATAACCGTAATTAAGCGAGAAATGACTATTTTTTTGAACACAATACAACAAAATATTTTTAAAAATCATTTAGGGTTAATCAAATTATATCTAAAAATTAAATCGGAACAATCGTTAATGCTATTAGTTATTATGTTTTCTTAATTGTGGTTGTGTTCAAACCGTAAAAAACATCATTTGGCTATCTTGTATATGCGAAATAGCAAATGTAAATTATATTCGAATAATAAATAACAGTAATAAAGTGAGATATAATTATTTTTTTGAAAAACAATTCATAAGAAAAATTTTAAAAATAATTTACAGTACATCAAATGAACTTCAAAAATTAAATTGGAATCAAATCGGACAATGCTATAATGATTAATCGTTCTATTAGTTATTACATTTTCTTAACTCTGGTTGTGTTCAAACCGCAAAAAACATCATTTGGCTATCTTGTATATGCGCAATAGTAAATTTAAATCATAGTCGAATAATAGATAACAGTAATAGAGAGAAATATAATTATTTTTTTAAAAAACATTCATAAGAAAAATTTTAAAAATAATTTACAGTAGATCAAATGAACTTTAAAAATTAAATTGGAATCAATTCGGACAATGCTATAATGATTAATCGTTCTATTTTCTTAACCCTGGTTATGTCCAAAACTTAAAAAGGATCATTTGGGTCATCTTGTATAACTAAATATTAATTTTAAAATAAATTTGAATAATAGATAACCGTAATTGAGTGAGATATGACTATTTTTTTTAAACACAATACATCAAAATATTTTAAAAAATTACTTAGGGTTAAACAAATTATATCTAAAAATTAAATTGAAATCATATCGGAACAATAGCTATAGGTAATAGTAATTGATTTTCTTTATCCTGGTTAAAATTAAATAGGAACAATCGCCAACGCTATTAGTTATTACATTTTCTTAACTCTGGTTGTGTTCAAACCGTAAAAAACATCATTTTGCTATCCTGTATATGCGAAATAGTAAATTTAAATTATATTCGAATAATAGATAACAGTAATAGAGTGAGATATAATTATTTTTTTAAAAAACAATACATAAGAAAAATTTTAAAAATAATTTACAGTACATCAAATGAACACCAAAGATTAAATTGGAATCAAATCGGACAATGCTATAATGATTAATTGTTCTACTTTCTTAACCCTGATTATGTCCAAAACTTAAAAAGGATCATTTGGGTCATCTTGTATAACCTAAATAATAATTTTCAATTATATTTGAATAATAGATAACCGTAATTGAGTGACATATGACTATTTCTTTTAAAGACAATACATCAAAATATTTTTAAAAATCATTTAGGGTTAATCAAATTATATCTAAAAATTAAATTAAAATTAAATCGGAACAATCGCCAACGCTATTAGTTATTACATTTTCTTAACTCTGGTTGTGTTCAAACCGCAAAAAACATCATTTGGCTATCTTGTATATGCGAAATAGTAAATTTAAATCATATTCGAATAATAGATAACAGTAATAGAGAGAGATATAATTATTTTTTTAAAAAACAATTCATAAGAAAAATTTTAAAAATAATTTACAGTAGATCAAATGAACTTCGAAAATTAAATTGGAATCAATTCGGACAATGCTATAATGATTAATCGTTCTATTTTCTTAACCCTGGTTATGTCCAAAACTTAAAAAGGATCATTTGAGTCATCTTGTATAACCTAAATAATAATTTTAAATTATATTTGAATAATAGATAACCGTAATTGAGTGAGATATGACTATTTTTTTTAAACACAATACATCAAAATATTTTTAAAAATCATTTAGGGTTAATCAAATTATATCTAAAAATTAAATTAAAATTAAATCGGAACAATCGCCAACGCTATTAGTTATTACATTTTCTTAACTCTGGTTGTGTTCAAACCGCAAAAAACATCATTTGGCTATCTTGTATATGCGAAATAGTAAATTTAAATCATATTCGAATAATAGATAACAGTAATAGAGAGAGATATAATTATTTTTTTAAAAAACAATTCATAAGAAAAATTTTAAAAATAATTTACAGTAGATCAAATGAACTTCGAAAATTAAATTGGAATCAATTCGGACAATGCTATAATGATTAATCGTTCTATTTTCTTAACCCTGGTTATGTCCAAAACTTAAAAAGGATCATTTGAGTCATCTTGTATATCCTAAATAATAATTTTAAATTATATTTGAATAATAGATAACCGTAATTGAGTAAGATATGACTATTTTTTTAAAACATAATACATAAAACTAATTTTAAAAATCATTTAGGGTTAATCAAATTATATCTAAAAATTGATTTAAAATTAAATAGGAACAATCGCCAACGCTATTAGTTATTACATTTTCTTAACCCTGGTTGTGTTCAAACCGTAAAAAACATCAATTTGATATCCTGTATATGCGAAATAGTAAATTTAAATTATATTCGAATAATAGATAACAGTAATAGAGTGAGATATAATTATTTTTTTAAAAAACAATACATAAGAAAAATTTTAAAAATAATTTACAGTACATCAAATGAACACCAAAGATTAAATTGGAATCAAATCGGACAATGCTATAATGATTAATTGTTCTACTTTCTTAACCCTGATTATGTCCAAAACTTAAAAAGGATCATTTGGGTCATCTTGTATAACTAAATATTAATTTTAAAATAAATTTGAATAATAGATAACCCTAATTGAGTGAGATATGACTATTTTTTTTTAAACACAATACATCAAAATTTTTTTAAAAATTACTTAGGGTTAAACAAATTATATCTAAAAATTAAATTGAAATCATATCGGAACAATAGCTATAGGTAATAGTAATTGATTTTCTTTATTCTGGTTATGTCCAAAACATAAAAAGGATCATTTGAGTCATCTTGTATAAACTAAATAATAATTTTAAATTATATTTGAATAATAGATAACCGTAATTGAGTGAGATATGACTATTTTTTTAAACACAATACAACAAAATATTTTTAAAAATCATTTAGGGTTAATCAAATTATATCTAAAAATTAAATCGGAACAATCGTTAATGCTATTAGTTATTATGTATTCTTAATTGTGGTTGTGTTCAAACCGTAAAAAACATCATTTGGCTATCTGGTATATGCGAAATACCAAATGTAAATTATATTCGAATAATAAATAACAGTAATAAAGTGAGATATAATTATTTTTTTGAAAATAATTCATAAGAAAAATTTTAAAAATAATTTACAGTACATCAAATGAACTTCAAAAATTAAATTGGAATCAAATCGGACAATGCTATAATGATTAATTGTTCTATTTTCTTAACCCTGGTTATGTCCAAAACTTAAAAAGGATCATTTGAGTCATCTTGTATAACCTAAATATTAATTTTAAAATAAATTTGAATAATAGATAACCGTAATTGAGTGAGATATGACTATTTTTTTTAAACACAATACATTAAAAAATGTAAAATAATTATTTAGGGTAAAACAAATTATATCTAAAAATTAAATTAAAATCATATCGGAACAATAGCTATAGGTAATAGTAATCGATTTTCTTTATCCTGGTTATGTCCAAAACATAAAAAGGATCATTTGAGTCATCTTGTATAACCTAAATAATAATTTTAAATTATATTTGAATAATAGATAACCGTAATTGAGTGAGATATGACTATTTTTTTTAAACACAATACATCAAAATATTTTTAAAAATCATTTAGGGTTAATCAAATTATATCTAAAAATTAAATTAAAATTAAATCGGAACAATCGCCAACGCTATTAGTTATTACATTTTCTTAACTCTGGTTGTGTTCAAACCGCAAAAAACATCATTTGGCTATCTTGTATATGCGAAATAGTAAATTTAAATCATATTCGAATAATAGATAACAGTAATAGAGAGAGATATAATTATTTTTTTTAAAAAACAATTCATAAGAAAAATTTTAAAAATAATTTACAGTAGAACAAATGAACTTCAAAAATTAAATTGGAATCAAATCGGACAATGCTATAATGATTAATTGTTCTATTTCCGTAACCCTGGTTATGTCCAAAACATAAAAAGGATCATTTGAGTCATCTTGTATAACCTAAATATTAATTTTAAAATAAATTTGAATAATAGATAACCGTAATTGAGTGAGATATGACTATATTTTTAAAACACAATACTTTAAAAAAATTTAAAATAATTATTTAGGGTAAAACAAATTATATCTAAAAATTAAATTAAAATCATATCGGAACAATAGCTATAGGTAATAGTAATCGATTTTCTTTATCCTGGTTATGTCCAAAACATAAAAAGGATCATTTGAGTCATCTTGTATAACCTAAATAATAATTTTAAATTATATTTGAATAATAGATAACCGTAATTGAGTGAGATATGACTATTTTTTTTAAACACAATACATCAAAATATTTTTAAAAATCATTTAGGGTTAATCAAATTATATCTAAAAATTAAAATTAAATCGGAACAATCGCCAACGCTATTAGTTATTACATTTTCTTAACTCTGGTTGTTTTCAAACCGCAAAAAACATCATTTCGCTATCTTGTATATGCGAAATAGTAAATTTAAATCATATTCGAATAATAAATAACAGTAATAAAGTGAGATATAATTATTTTTTTGAAAAACAATTCGTAAAAAAAATTTTAAAAATAATTTACAGTACATCAAATGAACTTCAAAAATTAAATTGGAATCAAATCGGACAATGCTATAATGATTAATCGTTCTATTTTCTTAACCCTGGTTATGTCCAAAACTTAAAAAGGATCATTTGAGTCATCTTGTATAACCTAAATAATAATTTTAAATTATATTTGAATAATAGATAACCGTAATTGAGTAAGATATGACTATTTTTTTAAAACATAATACATAAAACTATTTTTAAAAATCATTTAGGGTTAATCAAATTATATCTAAAAATTGATTTAAAATTAAATAGGAACAATCGCCAACGCTATTAGTTATTAAATTTTCTTAACCCTGGTTGTGTTCAAACCGTAAAAAACATCATTTTGCTATCCTGTATATGCGAAATAGTAAATTTAAATTATATTCGAATAATAGATAACAGTAATAGAGTGAGATATAATTATTTTTTTAAAAAACAATACATAAGAAAAATTTTAAAAATAATTTACAGTACATCAAATGAACACCAAAGATAAAATTGGAATCAAATCGGACAATGCTATAATGATTAATTGTTCTACTTTCTTAACCCTGATTATGTCCAAAACTTAAAAAGGATCATTTGGGTCATCTTGTATAACTAAATATTAATTTTAAAATAAATTTGAATAATAGATAACCGTAATTGAGTGAGATATGACTATTTTTTTTAAACACAATACATCAAAATATTTTTAAAAATCATTTAGGGTTAATCAAATTATATCTAAAAATTAAAATTAAATCGGAACAATCGCCAACGCTATTAGTTATTACATTTTCTTAACTCTGGTTGTTTTCAAACCGCAAAAAACATCATTTCGCTATCTTGTATATGCGAAATAGTAAATTTAAATCATATTCGAATAATAAATAACAGTAATAAAGTGAGATATAATTATTTTTTTGAAAAACAATTCATAAGAAAAATTTTAAAAATAATTTACAGTACATCAAATGAACTTCAAAAATTAAATTGGAATCAAATCGGACAATGCTATAATGATTAATCGTTCTATTTTCTTAACCCTGGTTATGTCCAAAACTTAAAAAGGATCATTTGAGTCATCTTGTATAACCTAAATAATAATTTTAAATTATATTTGAATAATAGATAACCGTAATTAAGTAAGATATGACTATTTTTTTAAAACATAATACATAAAACTATTTTTAAAAATCATTTAGGGTTAATCAAATTATATCTAAAAATTGAATTAAAATTAAATAGGAACAATCGCCAACGCTATTAGTTATTACATTTTCTTAACTCTGGTTGTGTTCAAACCGCAAAAAACATCATTTGGCTATCTTGTATATGCGCAATAGTAAATTTAAATCATATTCGAATAATAGATAACAGTAATAGAGAGAAATATAATTATTTTTTTAAAAAACAATTCATAAGAAAAATTTTAAAAATAATTTACAGTAGATCAAATGAACTTCAAAAATTAAATTGGAATCAATTCGGACAATGCTATAATGATTAATCGATCTATTTTCTTAACCCTGGTTATGTCCAAAACTTAAAAAGGATCATTTGGGTCATCTTGTATAACTAAATATTAATTTTAAAATAAATTTGAATAATAGATAACCGTAATTGAGCGAGAAATGACTATTTTTTTGAACACAATACAACAAAATATTTTTAAAAATCATTTAGGGTTAATCAAATTATATCTAAAAATTAAATCGGAACAATCGTTAATGCTATTAGTTATTATGTTTTCTTAATTGTGGTTGTGTTCAAACCGTAAAAAACATCATTTGGCTATCTTGTATATGCGAAATAGCAAATGTAAATTATATTCGAATAATAAATAACAGTAATAAAGTGAGATATAATTATTTTTTTGAAAAACAATTCATAAGAAAAATTTTAAAAATAATTTACAGTACATCAAATGAACTTCAAAAATTAAATTGGAATCAAATCGGACAATGCTATAATGATTAATCGTTCTATTTTCTTAACCCTGGTTATGTCCAAAACTTAAAAAGGATCATTTGAGTCATCTTGTATAACCTAAATATTAATTTTAAAATAAATTTGAATAATAGATAACCGTAATTGAGTGAGATATGGCTATTTTTTTAAAACACAATACATTAAAAAATTTAAAATAATTATTTAGGGTAAAACAAATTATATCTAAAAATTAAATTAAAATCATATCGGAACAATAGCTATAGGTAATAGTAATCGATTTTCTTTATCCTGGTTATGTCCAAAACATAAAAAGGATCATTTGAGTCATCTTGCATAACCTAAATAATAATTTTAAATTATATTTGAATAATAGATAACCGTAATTGAGTGAGATATGACTATTTTTTTAAAACATAATACATAAAACTATTTTTAAAAATCATTTAGGGTTAATCAAATTATATCTAAAAATTAAATTAAAATTAAATAGGAACAATCGTGAACGCTCTTAGTTATTACATTTTCTTAACTCTGGTTGTGTTCAAACCGTAAAAAACATCATTTTGCTATTTTGTATATGCGAAATAGTAAATTTAAATTATATTCGAATAATAGATAACAGTAATAGAGAGAAATATAGTTATTTTTTTAAAAAACATTCATAAGAAAAATTTTAAAAATAATTTACAGTAGATCAAATGAACTTTAAAAATTAAATTGGAATCAATTCGGACAATGCTATAATGATTAATCGTTCTATTTTCTTAACCCTGGTTATGTCCAAAACTTAAAAAGGATCATTTGGGTCATCTTGTATAACTAAATATTAATTTTAAAATAAATTTGAATAATAGATAACCGTAATTGAGTGAGATATGACTATTTTTTTTAAACACAATACATCAAAATATTTTAAAAAATTACTTAGGGTTAAACAAATTATATCTAAAAATTAAATTGAAATCATATCGGAACAATAGCTATAGGTAATAGTAATTGATTTTCTTTATCCTGGTTATGTCCAAAACATAAAAAGGATCATTTGAGTCATCTTGTATAAACTAAATAATAATTTTAAATTATATTTGAATAATAGATAACCGTAATTAAGCGAGAAATGACAATTTTTTTGAACACAATACAACAAAATATTTTTAAAAATCATTTAGGGTTAATCAAATTATATCTAAAAATTAAATCGGAACAATCGTTAATGCTATTAGTTATTATGTTTTCTTAATTGTGGTTGTGTTCAAACCGTAAAAAACATCATTTGGCTATCTTGTATATGCGAAATAGCAAATGTAAATTATATTCGAATAATAAATAACAGTAATAGAGTGAGATATAATTATTTTTTTAAAAAACAATACATAAGAAAAATTTTAAAAATAATTTACAGTACATCAAATGAACACCAAAGATTAAATTGGAATCAAATCGGACAATGCTATAATGATTAATTGTTCTACTTTCTTAACCCTGATTATGTCCAAAACTTAAAAAGGATCATTTGGGTCATCTTGTATAACTAAATATTAATTTTAAAATAAATTTGAATAATAGATAACCCTAATTGAGTGAGATATGACTATTTTTTTTTAAACACAATACATCAAAATATTTTAAAAAATTACTTAGGGTTAAACAAATTACAATAGCTATAGGTAATAGTAATTGATTTTCTTTATTCTGGTTATGTCCAAAACATAAAAAGGATCATTTGAGTCATCTTGTATAAACTAAATAATAATTTTAAATTATATTTGAATAATAGATAACCGTAATTGAGTGAGATATGACTATTTTTTTAAACACAATACAACAAAATATTTTTAAAAATCATTTAGGGTTAATCAAATTATATCTAAAAATTAAATCGGAACAATCGTTAATGCTATTAGTTATTATGTATTCTTAATTGTGGTTGTGTTCAAACCGTAAAAAACATCATTTGGCTATCTGGTATATGCGAAATAGCAAATGTAAATTATATTCGAATAATAAATAACAGTAATAAAGTGAGATATAATTATTTTTTTGAAAAACAATTCATAAGAAAAATTTTAAAAATAATTTACAGTACATCAAATGAACTTCAAAAATTAAATTGGAATCAAATCGGACAATGCTATAATGATTAATTGTTCTATTTTCTTAACCCTGGTTATGTCCAAAACTTAAAAAGGATCATTTGAGTCATCTTGTATAACCTAAATATTAATTTTAAAATAAATTTGAATAATAGATAACCGTAATTGAGTGAGATATGACTATTTTTTTAAAACACAATACATTAAAAAATTTAAAATAATTATTTAAGGTAAAACAAATTTTATCTAAAAATTAAATTAAAATCATATCGGAACAATAGCTATAGGTAATAGTAATCGATTTTCTTTATCCTGGTTATGTCCAAAACATAAAAAGGATCATTTGAGTCATCTCGTATAACCTAAATAATAATTTTAAATTATATTTGAATAATAGATAACCGTAATTGAGTGAGATATGACTATTTTTTTTAAACACAATACATCAAAATATTTTTAAAAATCATTTAGGGTTAATCAAATTATATCTAAAAATTAAATTAAAATTAAATCGGAACAATCGCCAGCGCTATTAGTTATTACATTTTCTTAACTCTGGTTGTGTTCAAACCGCAAAAAACATCATTTGGCTATCTTGTATATGCGAAATAGTAAATTTAAATCATATTTGAATAATAGATAACAGTAATAGAGAGAGATATAATTATTTTTTAAAAAACAATTCATAAGAAAAATTTTAAAAATAATTTACAGTAGATCAAATGAACCTCAAAAATTAAATTGGAATCAATTCGGACAATGCTATAATGATTAATCGTTCTATTTTCTTAACCCTGGTTATGTCCAAAACTTAAAAAGGATCATTTGGGTCATCTTGTATAACTAAATATTAATTTTAAAATAAATTTGAATAATAGATAACCGTAATTGAGTGAGATATGACTATTTTTTTTAAACACAATACATCAAAATATTTTAAAAAAATTACTTAGGGTTAAACAAATTATATCTAAAAATTAAATTGAAACCATATCGGAACAATAGCTATAGCTAAAAGTAATCGATTTTCTTTATCCTGGTTATGTCCAAAACATAAAAAGGATCATTTGAGTCATCTTGTATAAACTAAATAATAATTTTAAATTATATTTGAATAATAGATAACCGTAATTAAGCGAGAAATGACAATTTTTTTGAACACAATACAACAAAATATTTTTAAAAATCATTTAGGGTTAATCAAATTATATCTAAAAATTAAATCGGAACAATCGTTAATGCTATTAGTTATTATGTTTTCTTAATTGTGGTTGTGTTCAAACCGTAAAAAACATCATTTGGCTATCTTGTATATGCGAAATAGCAAATGTAAATTATATTCGAATAATAAATAACAGTAATAAAGTGAGATATAATTATTTTTTTTGAAAAACAATTCATAAGAAAAATTTTAAAAATAATTTACAGTACATCAAATGAACTTCAAAAATTAAATTGGAATCAAATCGGACAATGCTATAATGATTAATCGTTCTATTAGTTATTACATTTTCTTAACTCTGGTTGTGTTCAAACCGCAAAAAACATCATTTGGCTATCTTGTATATGCGCAATAGTAAATTTAAATCATATTCGAATAATAGATAACAGTAATAGAGAGAAATATAATTATTTTTTTAAGAAACATTCATAAGAAAAATTTTAAAAATAATTTACAGTAGATCAAATGAACTTTAAAAATTAAATTGGAATCAATTCGGACAATGCTATAATGATTAATCGTTCTATTTTCTTAACCCTGGTTATGTCCAAAACTTAAAAAGGATCATTTGGGTCATCTTGTATAACTAAATATTAATTTTAAAATAAATTTGAATAATAGATAACCGTAATTGAGTGAGATATGACTATTTTTTTTAAACACAATACATCAAAATATTTTTAAAAATTACTTAGGGTTAAACAAATTATATCTAAAAATTAAATTGAAATCATATCGGAACAATAGCTAAGGGTAATAGTAATTGATTTTCTTTATCCTGGTTAAAATTAAATAGGAACAATCGCCAACGCTATTAGTTATTACATTTTCTTAACTCTGGTTGTGTTCAAACCGCAAAAAACATCATTTGGCTATCTTGTATATGCGCAATAGTAAATTTAAATCATATTCGAATAATAGATAACAGTAATAGAGTGAGATATAATTATTTTTTTAAAAAACAATACATAAGAAAAATTTTAAAAATAATTTACAGTACATCAAATGAACACCAAAGATTAAATTGGAATCAAATCGGACAATGCTATAATGATTAATTGTTCTACTTTCTTAACCCTGATTATGTCCAAAACTTAAAAAGGATCATTTGGGTCATCTTGTATAACCTAAATAATAATTTTCAATTATATTTGAATAATAGATAACCGTAATTGAGTGACATATGACTATTTCTTTTAAAGACAATACATCAAAATATTTTTAAAAATCATTTAGGGTTAATCAAATTATATCTAAAAATTAAATTAAAATTAAATCGGAACAATCGCCAACGCTATTAGTTATTACATTTTCTTAACTCTGGTTGTGTTCAAACCGCAAAAAACATCATTTGGCTATCTTGTATATGCGAAATAGTAAATTTAAATCATATTCGAATAATAGATAACAGTAATAGAGAGAGATATAAATATTTTTTTAAAAAACAATTCATAAGAAAAATTTTAAAAATAATTTACAGTAGATCAAATGAACTTCGAAAATTAAATTGGAATCAATTCGGACAATGCTATAATGATTAATCGTTCTATTTTCTTAACCCTGGTTATGTCCAAAACTTAAAAAGGATCATTTGAGTCATCTTCTATAACCTAAATAATAATTTTAAATTATATTTGAATAATAGATAACCGTAATTGAGTGAGATATGACTATTTTTTTTAAACACGATACATCAAAATATTTTTAAAAATCATTTAGGGTTAATCAAATTATATCTAAAAATTAAATTAAAATTAAATCGGAACAATCGCCAACGCTATTAGTTATTACATTTTCTTAACTCTGGTTGTGTTCAAACCGCAAAAAACATCATTTGGCTATCTTGTATATGCGAAATAGTAAATTTAAATCATATTCGAATAATAGATAACAGTAATAGAGAGAGATATAATTATTTTTTTAAAAAACAATTCATAAGAAAAATTTTAAAAATAATTTACAGTAGATCAAATGAACTTCAAAAATTAAATTGGAATCAATTCGGACAATGCTATAATGATTAATCGTTCTATTTTCTTAACCCTGGTTATGTCCAAAACTTAAAAAGGATCATTTGAGTCATCTTGTATATCCTAAATAATAATTTTAAATTATATCTGAATAATAGATAACCGTAATTGAGTAAGATATGACTATTTTTTTAAAACATAATACATAAAACTAATTTTAAAAATCATTTAGGGTTAATCAAATTATATCTAAAAATTGATTTAAAATTAAATAGGAACAATCGCCAACGCTATTAGTTATTACATTTTCTTAACCCTGGTTGTGTTCAAACCGTAAAAAACATCAATTTGATATCCTGTATATGCGAAATAGTAAATTTAAATTATATTCGAATAATAGATAACAGTAATAGAGTGAGATATAATTATTTTTTTAAAAAACAATACATAAGAAAAATTTTAAAAATAATTTACAGTACATCAAATGAACACCAAAGATTAAATTGGAATCAAATCGGACAATGCTATAATGATTAATTGTTCTACTTTCTTAACCCTGATTATGTCCAAAACTTAAAAAGGATCATTTGGGTCATCTTGTATAACTGAATATTAATTTTAAAATAAATTTGAATAATAGATAACCCTAATTGAGTGAGATATGACTATTTTTTTTTAAACTTTTTTTTTAAACACAATACATCAAAATATTTTAAAAAATTACTTAGGGTTAAACAAATTATATCTAAAAATTAAATTGAAATCATATCGGAACAATAGCTATAGGTAATAGTAATTGATTTTCTTTATTCTGGTTATGTCCAAAACATAAAAAGGATCATTTGAGTCATCTTGTATAAACTAAATAATAATTTTAAATTATATTTGAATAATAGATAACCGTAATTGAGTGAGATATGACTATTTTTTTAAACACAATACAACAAAATATTTTTAAAAATCATTTAGGGTTAATCAAATTATATCTAAAAATTAAATCGGAACAATCGTTAATGCTATTAGTTATTATGTATTCTTAATTGTGGTTGTGTTCAAACCGTAAAAAACATCATTTGGCTATCTGGTATATGCGAAATAGCAAATGTAAATTATATTCGAATAATAAATAACAGTAATAAAGTGAGATATAATTATTTTTTTGAAAAACAATTCATAAGAAAAATTTTAAAAATAATTTACAGTACATCAAATGAACTTCAAAAATTAAATTGGAATCAAATCGGACAATGCTATAATGATTAATTGTTCTATTTTCTTAACCCTGGTTATGTCCAAAACTTAAAAAGGATCATTTGAGTCATCTTGTATAACCTAAATATTAATTTTAAAATAAATTTGAATAATAGATAACCGTAATTGAGTGAGATATGACTATTTTTTTAAAACACAATACATTAAAATATTTAAAATAATTATTTAGGGTAAAACAAATTATATCTAAAAATTAAATTAAAATCATATCGGAACAATAGCTATAGGTAACCGTAGTAATCGATTTTCTTTATCCTGGTTATGTCCAAAACATAAAAAGGATCATTTGAGTCATCTTGTATAACCTAAATAATAATTTTAAATTATATTTGAATAATAGATAACCGTATTTGAGTGAGATATGACTATTTTTTTTAAACACAATACATCAAAATATTTTTAAAAATCATTTAGGGTTAATCAAATTATATCTAAAAATTAAAATTAAAATTAAATCGGAACAATCGCCAATGCTATTAGTTATTACATTTTCTTAACTCTGGTTGTGTTCAAACCGCAAAAAACATCATTTCGCTATCTTGTATATGCGAAATAGTAAATTTAAATCATATTCGAATAATAGATAACAGTAATAGAGAGAGATATAATTATTTTTTTAAAAAACAATTCATAAGAAAAATTTTCAAAATAATTTACAGTAGATCAAATGAACTTCAAAAATTAAATTGGAATCAATTCGGACAATGCTATAATGATTAATCGTTCTATTTTCTTAACCCTGGTTATGTCCAAAACTTAAAAAGGATCATTTGAGTCATCTTGTATAACCTAAATAATAATTTTAAATTATATTTGAATAATAGATAACCGTAATTGAGTGAGATATGACTATTTTTTTTAAACACAATACATCAAAATATTTTTAAAAATCATTTACGGTTAATCAAATTATATCTAAAAATTAAATTAAAATTAAATCGGAACAATCGCCAACGCTATTAGTTATTACATTTTCTTAATTCTGGTTGTGTTCAAACCGCAAAAAACATCATTTGGCTATCTTGTATATGCGAAATAGTAAATTTAAATCATATTCGAATAATAGATAACAGTAATAGAGAGAGATATAATTATTATTTAAAAAAACAATTCATAAGAAAAATTTTAAAAATAATTTACAGTAGATCAAATGAACTTCAAAAATTAAATTGGAATCAATTCGGACAATGCTATAATGATTAATCGTTCTATTTTCTTAACCCTGGTTATGTCCAAAACTTAAAAAGGATCATTTGAGTCATCTTGTATAACCTAAATAATAATTTTAAATTATATTTGAATAATAGATTACCGTAATTGAGTGAGATATGACTATTTTTTTTAAACACAATACATCAAAATATTTTTAAAAATCATTTAGGGTTAATCAAATTATATCTAAAAATTGAATTAAAATTAAATAGGAACAATCGCCAACGCTATTAGTTATTACATTTTCTTAATTCTGGTTGTGTTCAAACCGTAAAAAACATCATTTTGCTATCCTGTATATGCGAAATAGTAAATCTAAATTATATTCGAATAATAGATAACAGTAATAGAGTGAGATATAATTATTTTTTTAAAAAACAATACATAAGAAAAATTTTAAAAATAATTTACAGTACATCAAATGAACACCAAAGATTAAATTGGAATCAAATCGGACAATGCTATAATGATTAATTGTTCTACTTTCTTAACCCTGATTATGTCCAAAACTTAAAAAGAATCATTTGGGTCATCTTGTATAACTAAATATTATTTTTAAAATAAATTTGAATTATAGATAACCGTAATTGAGTGAGATATGACTATTTTTTTTTTAAACACAATACATCAAAATATTTTAAAAAATTACTTAGGGTTAAACAAATTATATCTAAAAATTAAATTGAAATCATATCGGAACAATAGCTATAGGTAAAAGTAATCGATTTTCTTTATCCTGGTTATGTCCAAAACATAAAAAGGATCATTTGAGTCATCTTGTATAAACTAAATTATATTTGAATAATAGATAACCGTAATTGAGCGAGAAATGACTATTTTTTTGAACACAATACAACAAAATATTTTTAAAAATCATTTAGGGTTAATCAAATTATATCTAAAAATTAAATCGGAACAATCGTAAATGCTATTAGTTATTATGTTTTCTTAATTGTGGTTGTGTTCAAACCGTAAAAAACATCATTTGGCTATCTTGTATATGCGAAATAGCAAATGTAAATTATATTCGAATAATAAATAACAGTAATAAAGTGAGATATAATTATTTTTTTGAAAAACAATTCATAAGAAAAATTTTAAAAATAATTTACAGTACATCAAATGAACTTCAAAAATTAAATTGGAATCAAATCGGACAATGCTATAATGATTAATCGTTCTATTTTCTTAACCCTGGTTATGTCCAAAACTTAAAAAGGTTCATTTGAGTCATCTTGTATAACCTAAATATTAATTTTAAAATAAATTTGAATAATAGATAACCGTAATTGAGTGAGATATGACTATTTTTTTAAAACATAATACATAAAACTATTTTTAAAAATCATTTAGGGTTAATCAAATTGAATTAAAATTAAATAGGAACAATCGCCAACTCTCTTAGTTATTACATTTTCTTAACTCTGGTTGTGTTCAAACCGTAAAAAACATCATTTTGCTATCTTGTATATGCGAAATAGTAAATTTAAATTATATTCGAATAATAGATAACAGTAATAGAGTGAGATATAATTATTTTTTTAAAAAACAATACATAAGAAAAATTTTAAAAATAATTTACAGTACATCAAATGAACTTCAAAAATTAAATTGGAATCAAATCGGACAATGCTATAATGATTAATCGTTCTATTTTCTTAACCCTGGTTATGTCCAAAACTTAAAAAGGATCATTTGAGTCATCTTGTATAACCTAAATATTAATTTTAAAATAAATTTGAATAATAGATAACCGTAATTGAGTGAGATATGGCTATTTTTTTAAAACACAATACATTAAAAAATTTAAAATAATTATTTAGGGTAAAACAAATTATATCTAAAAATTAAATTAAAATCATATCGGAACAATAGCTATAGGTAATAGTAATCGATTTTCTTTATCCTGGTTATGTCCAAAACATAAAAAGGATCATTTGAGTCATCTTGTATAACCTAAATAATAATTTTAAATTATATTTGAATAATAGATAACCGTAATTGAGTGAGATATGACTATTTTTTTAAAACATAATACATAAAACTATTTTTAAAAATCATTTAGGGTTAATCAAATTATATCTAAAAATTGAATTAAAATTAAATAGGAACAATCGCCAACGCTCTTAATTATTACATTTTCTTAACTCTGGTTGTGTTCAAACCGTAAAAAACATCATTTTGCTATCTTGTATATGCGAAATAGTAAATTTAAATTATATTCGAATAATAGATAACAGTAATAGAGTGAGATATAATTATTTTTTTAAAAAACAATACATAAGAAAAATTTTAAAAATAATTTACAGTACATCAAATGAACATCAAAGATTAAATTGGAATCAAATCGGACAATGCTATAATGATTAATTGTTCTTCTTTCTTAACCCTGATTATGTCTAAAACTTAAACAGGATCATTTGGGTCATCTTGTATAACTAAATATTAATTTTAAAATAAATTTGAATAATAGATAACCGTAATTGAGTGAGATATGACTATTTTTTTTAAACACAATACATCAAAATATTTTAAAAAATTACTTAGGGTTAAACAAATTATATCTAAAGATTAAATTGAAATCATATCGGAACAATAGCTATAGGTAATAGTAATCGATTTTCTTTATCCTGGTTATGTCCAAAACATAAAAAGGATCATTTGAGTCATCTTGTATAACCTAAATAATAATTTTAAATTATATTTGAATAATAGATAACCGTAATTGAGTGAGATATGACTATTTTTTTAAAACATAATACATAAAATTATTTTTAAAAATCATTTAGGGTTAATCAAATTATATCTAAAAATTGAATTAAAATTAAATAGGAACAATCGCCAACGCTCTTAGTTATTACATTTTCTTAACTCTGGTTGTGTTCAAACCGTAAAAAAAATCATTTTGCTATCCTGTATATGCGAAATAGTAAATTTAAATTATATTCGAATAATAGATAACAGTAATAGAGTGAGATAAAATTATTTTTTTAAAAAACAATACATAAGAATTGTTAAGAATGTATAAAATTGTTCTACTTTCTTAACCCTGATTATGTCCAAAACTTAAAAAGGATCATTTGGGTCATCTTGTATAACTAAATATTAATTTTAAAATAAATTTGAATTATAGATAACCGTAATTGAGTGAGATATGACTATTTTTTTTTTAAACACAATACATCAAAATATTTTAAAAAATTACTTAGGGTTAAACAAATTATATCTAAAAATTAAATTGAAATCATATCGGAACAATAGCTATAGGTAAAAGTAATCGATTTTCTTTATCCTGGTTATGTCCAAAACATAAAAAGGATCATTTGCGTCATCTTGTATAAACTAAATAATAATTTTAAATTATATTTGAATAATAGATAACCGTAATTCAGCGAGATATGACTATTTTTTTGAACACAATACAACAAAATATTTTTAAAAATCATTTAGGGTTAATCAAATTATATCTAAAAATTAAATCGGAACAATCGTTAATGCTATTAGTTATTATGTTTTCTTAATTGTGGTTGTGTTCAAACCGTAAAAAACATCATTTGGCTATCTTGTATATGCGAAATAGCAAATGTAAATTATATTCGAATAATAAATAACAGTAATAAAGTGAGATATAATTATTTTTTTGAAAAACAATTCATAAGAAAAATTTTAAAAATAAGTTACAGTACATCAAATGAACTTCAAAAATTAAATTGGAATCAAATCGGACAATGCTATAATGATTAATCGTTCTATTTTCTTAACCCTGGTTATGTCCAAAACATAAAAAGGATCATTTGAGTCATCTTGTATAACCTAAATAATAATTTTAAATTATATTTGAATAATAGATAACCGTAATTGAGTGAGATATGACTATTTTTTTTAAACACAATACATCAAAATATTTTTAAAAATCATTTACGGTTAATCAAATTATATCTAAAAATTAAATTAAAATTAAATCGGAACAATCGCCAACGCTATTAGTTATTACATTTTCTTAATTCTGGTTGTGTTCAAACCGCAAAAAACATCATTTGGCTATCTTGTATATGCGAAATAGTAAATTTAAATCATATTCGAATAATAGATATTAGTAATAGAGAGAGATATAATTATTATTTAAAAAAAACAATTCATAAGAAATATTTTAAAAATAATTTACAGTAGATCAAATGAACTTCAAAAATTAAATTGGAATCAATTCGGACAATGCTATAATGATTAATCGTTCTATTTTTTTAACCCTGGTTATGTCCAAAACTTAAAAAGGATCATTTGAGTCATCTTGTATAACCTAAATAATAATTTTAAATTATATTTGAATAATAGATTACCGTAATTGAGTGAGATATGACTATTTTTTTTAAACACAATACATCAAAATATTTTTAAAAATCATTTAGGGTTAATCAAATTATATCTAAAAATTGAATTAAAATTAAATAGGAACAATCGCCAACGCTATTAGTTATTACATTTTCTTAATTCTGGTTGTGTTCAAACCGTAAAAAACATCATTTTGCTATCCTGTATATGCGAAATAGTAAATCTAAATTATATTCGAATAATAGATAACAGTAATAGAGTGAGATATAATTATTTTTTTAAAAAACAATACATAAGAAAAATTTTAAAAATAATTTACAGTACATCAAATGAACTTCAAAAATTAAATTGGAATCAAATCGGACAATGCTATAATGATTAATCGTTCTATTTTCTTAACCCTGGTTATGTCCAAAACTTAAAAAGGATCATTTGAGTCATCTTGTATAACCTAAATATTAATTTTAAAATAAATTTGAATAATAGATAACCGTAATTGAGTGAGATAGGGTTATTTTTTTAAAACACAATACATAAAAAAATTTAAAATAATTATTTAGGGTAAAACAAATTATATCTAAAAATTAAATTAAAATCATATCGGAACAATAGCTATAGGTAATAGTAATCGATTTTCTTTATCCTGGTTATGTCCAAAACATAAAAAGGATCATTTGAGTCATCTTGTATAACCTAAATAATAATTTTAAATTATATTTGAATAATAGATAACCGTAATTGAGTGAGATATGACTATTTTTTTAAAACATAATACATAAAACTATTTTTAAAAATCATTTAGGGTTAATCAAATTATATCTAAAAATTGAATTAAAATTAAATAGGAACAATCGCCAACGCTCTTAATTATTACATTTTCTTAACTCTGGTTGTGTTCAAACCGTAAAAAACATCATTTTGCTATCTTGTATATGCGAAATAGTAAATTTAAATTATATTCGAATAATAGATAACAGTAATAGAGTGAGATATAATTATTTTTTTAAAAAACAATACATAAGAAAAATTTTAAAAATAATTTACAGTACATCAAATGAACATCAAAGATTAAATTGGAATCAAATCGGACAATGCTATAATGATTAATTGTTCATCTTTCTTAACCCTGATTATGTCTAAAACTTAAACAGGATCATTTGGGTCATCTTGTATAACTAAATATTAATTTTAAAATAAATTTGAATAATAGATAACCGTAATTGAGTGAGATATGACTTTTTTTTTTAAACACAATACATCAAAATATTTTAAAAAATTACTTAGGGTTAAACAAATTATATCTAAAGATTAAATTGAAATCATATAGGAACAATAGCTATAGGTAATAGTAATCGATTTTCTTTATCCTGGTTATGTCCAAAACATAAAAAGGATCATTTGAGTCATCTTGTATAACCTAAATAATAATTTTAAATTATATTTGAATAATAGATAACCGTAATTGAGTGAGATATGACTATTTTTTTAAAACATAATACATAAAATTATTTTTAAAAATCATTTAGGGTTAATCAAATTATATCTAAAAATTGAATTAAAATTAAATAGGAACAATCGCCAACGCTCTTAGTTATTACATTTTCTTAACTCTGGTTGTGTTCAAACCGTAAAAAAAATCATTTTGCTATCCTGTATATGCGAAATAGTAAATTTAAATTATATTCGAATAATAGATAACAGTAATAGAGTGAGATAAAATTATTTTTTCAAAAAACAATACATAAGAAAAATTTTAAAAATAATTTACAGTACATCAAATGAACACCAAAGATAAAATTGGAATCAAATCGGACAATGCTATAATGATTAATTGTTCTACTTTCTTAACCCTGATTATGTCCAAAACTTAAAAAGGATCATTTGGGTCATCTTGTATAACTAAATATTAATTTTAAAATAAATTTGAATTATAGATAACCGTAATTGAGTGAGATATGACTATTTTTTTTTTAAACACAATACATCAAAATATTTTAAAAAATTACTTAGGGTTAAACAAATTATATCTAAAAATTAAATTGAAATCATATCGGAACAATAGCTATAGGTAAAAGTAATCGATTTTCTTTATCCTGGTTATGTCCAAAACATAAAAAGGATCATTTGCGTCATCTTGTATAAACTAAATAATAATTTTAAATTATATTTGAATAATAGATAACCGTAATTCAGCGAGATATGACTATTTTTTTGAACACAATACAACAAAATATTTTTAAAAATCATTTAGGGTTAATCAAATTATATCTAAAAATTAAATCGGAACAATCGTTAATGCTATTAGTTATTATGTTTTCTTAATTGTGGTTGTGTTCAAACCGTAAAAAACATCATTTGGCTATCTTGTATATGCGAAATAGCAAATGTAAATTATATTCGAATAATAAATAACAGTAATAAAGTGAGATATAATTATTTTTTTGAAAAACAATTCATAAGAAAAATTTTAAAAATAATTTACAGTACATCAAATGAACTTCAAAAATTAAATTGGAATCAAATCGGACAATGCTATAATGATTAATCGTTCTATTTTCTTAACCCTGGTTATGTCCAAAACATAAAAAGGATCATTTGAGTCATCTTGTATAACCTAAATAATAATTTTAAATTATATTTGAATAATAGATAACCGTAATTGAGTGAGATATGACTATTTTTTTTAAACACAATACATCAAAATATTTTTAAAAATCATTTACGGTTAATCAAATTATATCTAAAAATTGAATTAAAATTAAATCGGAACAATCGCCAACGCTATTAGTTATTACATTTTCTTAATTCTGGTTGTGTTCAAACCGTAAAAAACATCATTTTGCTATCCTGTATATGTTCAAACCGTAAAAAACATCATTTGGCTATCTTGTATATGCGAAATAGCAAATGTAAATTATATTCGAATAATAAATAACAGTAATAAAGTGAGATATAATTATTTTTTTGAAAAACAATTCATAAGAAAAATTTTAAAAATAATTTACAGTACATCAAATGAACTTCAAAAATTAAATTGGAATCAAATCGGACAATGCTATAATGATTAATCGTTCTATTTTCTTAACCCTGGTTATGTCCAAAACTTAAAAAGGATCATTTGAGTCATCTTGTATAACCTAAATATTAATTTTAAAATAAATTTGAATAATAGATAACCGTAATTGAGTGAGATATGGCTATTTTTTTAAAACACAATACATTAAAAAATTTAAAATAATTATTTAGGGTAAAACAAATTATATCTAAAAATTAAATTAAAATCATATCGGAACAATAGGTATAGGTAATAGTAATAGATTTTCTTTATCCTGGTTATGTCCAAAACATAAAAAGGATCATTTGAGTCATCTTGTATAACCTAAATAATAATTTTAAATTATATTTGAATAATAGATAACCGTAATTGAGTGAGATATGACTATTTTTTTAAAACATAATACATAAAACTATTTTTAAAAATCATTTAGGGTTAATCAAATTATATCTAAAAATTGAATTAAAATTAAATAGGAACAATCGCCAACTCTCTTAGTTATTACATTTTCTTAACTCTGGTTGTGTTCAAACCGTAAAAAAAATCATTTTGCTATCCTGTATATGCGAAATAGTAAATTTAAATTATATTCGAATAATAGATAACAGTAATAGAGTGAGATATAATCATTTTTTTAAAAAACAATACATAAGAAAAATTTTAAAAATAATTTACAGTACATCAAATGAACACCAAAGATTAAATTGGAATCAAATCGGACAATGCTATAATGATTAATTGTTCTACTTTCTTAACCCTGATTATGTCCAAAACTTAAAAAGGATTATTTGGGTCATCTTGTATAACTAAATATTAATTTTAAAATAAATTTGAATTATAGATAACCGTAATTGAGTGAGATATGACTATTTTTTTTTAAACACAATACATCAAAATATTTTAAAAAATTACTTAGGGTTAAACAAATTATATCTAAAAATTAAATTGAAATCATATCGGAACAATAGCTATAGGTAAAAGTAATCGATTTTCTTTATCCTGGTTATGTCCAAAACATAAAAAGGATCATTTGAGTCATCTTGTATAAACTAAATAATAATTTTAAATTATATTTGAATAATAGATAACCGTAATTCAGCGAGAAATGACTATTTTTTTGAACACAATACAACAAAATATTTTTAAAAATCATTTAGGGTTAATCAAATTATATCTAAAAATTAAATCGGAACAATCGCCAACGCTATTAGTTATTACATTTTCTTAACTTTGGTTGTGTTCAAACCGCAAAAAACATCATTTGGCTATCTTGTATATGCGAAATAGTAAATTTAAATTATATTCGAATAATAGATATCAGTAATAGAGTGAGATATAATATTTTTTTTAAAAAACAACGAATTGTAGGCGTTCATCTGGTCTGATATATCAATATAAGCTTTGTGTTTATTATATTCAATAATACTTCTTGGCTTTGTTTTTTCTCCTGATTTTTTCTTCTGAGTAACCATTTCCGGAATAAATTTTGTTGTCAACATGAGAACATCTCTTCGGTCTTTCCATTTCTCAATAAATATACCCTTGTTACTTTCATTGGCAATATGCTCCCCACGTTTTAATTTTTTTTTGAACCACAACTTTTGAATTGTTTTTTCGATTGCTGCGTAATGTGCCCAGAATATATGACTGTTTTTCTAGAAGTTTAGAGGCCAGTTCGACAGATGTATAGTAGTTATCCGCAACGATTATGCGTCCCTGATTTAACAAATTATCCGTGAGTTTCAAGACAACATTGGAGGATACTGACTGTCCTTGAATAGGTTCTTTTTCTTGCCCACAGTAGATTGAAAGATCGTAAAGATAACCATTTTCGAGACATAGTTTAAATAATTTTATGCCAAATTTGTGGCGCTTATTGCTAATATATTGTTTGAATCTCAGTCTGCCTTTAAAAGGTACAAGGGTCTCATCTATACAGATAAACTCGCCAGGGACAATTGGAGACTGAAAATTCTCCAGTAGTTTTGTAACAAGAGGTGTTATCTTGTACAATCTGTCACCATCAAGAACGGTTTCGTTGTTTGCAAAATGCCAAGTTTTTAACAACAGTTGAAAACGATTTCTAGGCATAATTTGTTTTATAAGGTTTAAGTATATTTTGCTTGTTGACCAATATGAGGAAATTGAACCAGACCCATCCACATGATACAGCCAATAAACTGTTCCAGCTCCGAGCAGTCTGTGTTTTTCCAGCTTTGAATACATGCGTTTCGTGATTGAACTTGGGCTTTTTGTTGTTCAGCGTATATATTTGTTTCTCGAACAAATAAATCAAATATGTCGTCAGTAATTATTAATTTATAAAATTCATATGGAGTTTGGTCATATAAATCATAAAGTTGCGCTCTAATGCCAGGATTGGTGACTGTAAATAAAAAATTTTTCATGTGCACGCCAGTTACATCGGACCAAAAAAACAAATCACTTTCATGTTCTGCTAGAGATTCATCCAGCATGGTCTCATCATTATAATTGATATTTCGCTGAATGACACTGTCAATAACTTCGTCAATACTGTTACCTGGTATTGACGTTTGCGATGTGTGATACGTGTCATTAGCTTGGAGTTCTTTTGCAAACACTACTCTTTTTGCGGAAGTGCTGGGCATATCAGAGGGAGGAGAAAAAAACTCGCGTTTCTTCTCAAACCTATTGCAAATCCTAATCTTTTTTCTCGGTGTTTCTGGATCCTCTTCAGAACTTGAAGACTCAGAACCAGAAGGGTTATATTCACTCACATCCGGCGAAAAGTCATCCTCACTTGCAGAAAGCACTTCGTCCCATAATGTGGCTAGATTCTCCTGTTCTTTTTCGTAATGACTCATAGTACTGGAACTAAGATTTTACGCTTGCAACAGTTTTCTTTTTCTTACAAAAGTGCAACTACACGTTACAGGTCATACGCCTTGAAATATCACAAGCTATACTCCACAAAAACAACCAAAAAAGAAAATAACAACTTGCGACTACTATGCGAAACACATCGAAGAACGGATCATACAGGTGTGCTTTCTGACGTCAAACTGAATCGAATATCGAATGCGCGTCGCAATTACGCTTGGGTGACGGTCACCTTTGCCCCCATACTGGCCATAATATTGCGCGTTTGCTTTCAGGCCATGGGGGATAAACGTCGTCCGTCAAAAAAAAATATGAAAAATTCGACAATTTATTAAGTGTATTTAGTAAATTAAATAAAATAATTTGGCCCCAGGGTACTACAATAATGCATTTCCGTTATGGCACTTTACGTGTTAAGAAACACTCTTGATGATCCAAGTACTTCAAATTTTGGTCTTTATTTCAAGTCAAATTATGCAGGTAAAGCTATGTCCTGGGCATACTGTTATAGAATGCATTCAGGATTGAACACAAACATGCACATTGAAAGAATGCATCGTACCATCAAGTATATTTATTTTTGTGGGAGAAATGTTAAAAGGCTTGATAAAGCTGTAAATGCCCTTATGAAATTCATACGAGACAAATTATTTGACCGATTAATTATCCTTAACAAAGGAAAACTTTCCTCTAAAATTATACAGCGCCGGAAAAGGCATAAAACTAGTTTAGATTTAGACATATCTCTAATTACAAGCTAAGACACTTTGTTGCATCCTCTTCAAAAGCTGAAATGTATAGCATCAATGAAAATGACATTCATTGTGATTGTCAAATTATTTGTACAGATTACAAAGAATAATTATTTATATCAAATTATTTGTACAGATTACAAACTGGCTCGATTCTGCAATTGCATGGAATATGTGCAAGCACATTCACTTACTTTGTAGGTTTAGGCAACTTGAACAGTCTGAAACACAGGGTTCACAGGGATCGTCAGAGGATGGTAAATACATATTTTATTTTCTACAGTATAAATTATTATTATCTTTTTTTAATTGAAAACCTTTTAATTTTTTAAATACATTTCTATGAAAATATTATCATGGGTAAAAAAAAATTTATAAGACTGTTTAGGAAATTGTACCATCACAATGCATGACAAGCCATTAAAAAATGTCGACCCTGTATATCAGAGGTAAATTTATTTGGAATATGTACTTTCGTTTTTGGGTTGGTGTATGGTTTTATTTGTTTTAGCCTGCTATGTATTATTTATATTATTAAGAAGATTTTTAACTACATTTTTTTTGCATGAATAAAGCACCCAAACCTTTTATTTTATTAAATAAATTTAATGTATAGCTATTTTTTACCAAGTGGGGTAAATGAATTATTTGTTTTTAAACTTTACAGTTACCTATAATTGCAAAATTGGTAATTTAACTTTTTATATTTAAAGTAATACGCATGCATTTGGTTTTGGGTGATGGTAATTGCATATTTAATAATATGTTATCTCGTGTTTTATCCGATCCTTATTTTTAAATATACTAATAATATATAATATTTTGCATGAAAATTGATTTAATTCAAGTATATAGTTCTATTTTTGTAATTTTTTTTAATATCAGTTATATTTTTATAGAAAAAGAAATTGAAATTGTTTGTGATGAAAGAGCAGTTGAATTAAAAACTCCTTTTGAAGAACTTGACAATCAATCATCTTTAAAAGGCAAAACATTAACTGTAAGAAAGGAAGAGATGTTGCGACACTTGTATGTTATGGTTAATGGCATTAAAACAGAAGAACAATGGAAAGCTTTGGAAACATTGGTTAATCCAATTAAACCAACTTTGGCAGCAATCAACCAACAGTCCATCAGTAATTTTAAATTGAAAGATGCAACACCAAGTCATTCAAAAATCGTAAAACAGAGAAGGCTGTTTAGCACAAATAAAAAAAACAAAAAGAAAGTACCGCTGTCTAAACCTACAAACGAAGAATGTAACACTCTGGCGATAAATTTGCTTAATTGATTAAGCAAATTTCAAAATTTCATTTGTTATCATTATTATTACGAGTTACTTATTATATTGGGTACACTTATAGCAAAAATCAATTTAGAAATTTTTATCTCACACGCTCAACAATTGAAAAGAAGAAGAAAATAGACTTATTCACGTATTTAAAAGAAATATGAACTTAAATCTGTAACGATACCGTTCGATATACTTATTTTAATTTAAGTTCAATAAGTTTTAAATACAATAATTTACTTGAGGTATAATAGATTTTTTATATACCTAGGAGCTGAGGTTCAATCTATTAATCTCTGAGCTCGTTTCTTCTTCTCAATATCCTACCTAACTTTGTTATGAATATTATAATTAAAAAAACGATAAAAAACAACAAGAAGACCTACTTTTTTTAAAAATACCTAATTTGAACCAACATTTCGGTAGTTATATCTACTACCGTTATCAAGGTAATTAAAGTAAAATTAAATTAAATTAAAAATAAAATATACTTATCTTTCAAATTTTCAGTAATTTTTAATAATTTTCAGAAAGATAAGTATATTTTATTTTTAATTTAATTGTGACACTTGTCACTCAACTCTCTATTACGCAATAATCCCTCTCTCGGCTCGATGTAAATTTGATGTAGCTGTTCCTGGTCTCGATTACAATCAAATAAATTGTAGTGTACAAATTGTAAACTGTAAACCCATGTAATTCATGTAAAACTCGGTGTGACAAAGTTTGAAGTAATTAAATAGATATTAATTTATTCCGGGATTTTATTTAAATCTTTTGGTCTATTATTTCGATCCAGCTAAAAGGAAAATTTCCAAAAGAATACAGTAACCTTACTATCGAAGGAAAGGTGTAGCGGTAGATGCCAATCCATCGGTTGGTCTTCAAGCCCGATGTGGTAATTTTTTCTGGTTTACAATCTAAACTGTTCTGTGTTCTACTCTCGTTTTACTGACTGCGTCACGGACTATATTTAAAACTATTTTGTATCCGGTTTATAATAATAATAATAATATCCTTTATTTGCCAACAAAATCGTATACAGGACGACAAAGCAACGTCATACAAAGGAGGATCTAGCTCCCATAGGGTACATTAATTTTTCTTATCTAGAATTCATAGAGGCAATATACTTATATAAACAAAATAACAAAATTTAAAATAAATATTCTAAATATCTAACACAAGTTAAAATTATTATCCAAAAGTAAAATTATAAAAACATTTAATCTGCAACCAGTGGTAAACAGCTTTTTTAAGTTGGACTGTAGATTCAATGCTTCTAATATCAGCAGGTAGCATTCTATAAGCCCTGATGGCCATATAATGAGAACCTCTTTCATAGTAAGCTGAATTATGCAATGGAATGCGGAGATCGCTTCTATGTCGTGTAATCATAGTCACATCCTCAGCGTACATTTCCCTATTCTCAACAAACAAATGATTGTGTCTCTTCACAAATAACACTAAGGAAGAAAAGTATAAGGAGGGAAGGGTGAGTATTTTTAGTTTTCAGAAGTAAGGTCTACAGGAAGTTCTGTAGGTCATGCCCAATAAACAACGAATGATACGCTTTTGCATTCTAAATATATCTAGAGCTCCTCTTGCAGATCCCCAGAAACAGATACCATATTGTAAGATCGACTGTACCTGTCCGAAATAAAATAGGTGAAGAGATACCTCAGACACTACATCCCTTAATCTTCTAATCAATCCGCACAAGCTAGCTAATCTGGAATAAAGGTTTTTAATATTATTATGAAAATGTAAATACGTTAATTATTCTGCTAGTTTTTGTACAATTTTATTAGTATTCTGTAGTTAAAGTTGATTCGTAGGGTTTCTTTAGGATTCTACTTACGTTTGGTTTATTATTTTCATCTATAGTGTTTAGTTTTTAAGTAGTTCATCTTGTTTGAGAGCCCCATTTTGGCCCCAATTTAGGTTATTTAGGTTATATTATTGTAAATCCCTGTAGTTCTAATTTTCTAGAATTTGTATACTTGCTTGCTTTGACTGTCAGTATTCTCATAAAATTATTGGTCTCTTTGGGCAAAAACAATGAAGATAATTCTAAATATTTCGAAACTGTTCCATCGGGTTTTAAAAAGGACGCGCTTCGTGACAAATCATTCAGTTTTAATTGTTTAGTCAGTTTTTACCTTGGAAACAATTAAACGACAGTCAAAGCGAGTTAGGTTAGTGTTTTTGACGTTGACAATAAAAGTGTGTTCCCGAATTTCGTTACAATATGTTTCTCCCAATTTAAATTGGGGTCAATGTGTATTCCTAAGAATTTAATACTATTGGCTACAGGGATTGACTGCCCACCAGACCACACAAGTAGAGATTCTGAGACAATATTGGCCTTCGAAAAATTAATCAACCCCGTTTTACCAGAGTTCAAAGACAACTTACTGTCCAGACACCAGGTCCTCATGCGCTCCACTGCGGATGAGCAGCCCCGTGAAAGATCTGCCACCGTCTTCCTGGCAACTATAACTGATGTGTCGTCGGCGAATTGACAAATCATATCAGAAGGGAACAGCTCAGGCAAGCCATTGACATATAATAGGAGGAGCACAGGTCCCAAGATTAAGCCCTGAGGCACACCTCTTCCTATAATTTGGGGGCGGGAAAACGTTGGTGAGCCGGAATGTGTCACACAAACTATTTGTTCTCTTTGCTCTAGATATGAACTGAGTAATTTAGATGCTGCACCCCTGATGCCATACCGTTCCAGGATGTCCAGCAGTAAAGAATGGTCAACCGTGTCAAACGCCTTAGACAAATCGAAATACAGTCCAGCTACACTGGCCTTTCTCTCAAGATTCTCCATAATATATTGTATTGCACTATAAATGGCCATTTCCGTCGATCTTTTGGGAACGAATCCGTATTGGTGTTTATTTATTATTTGATGGTGAGTTAAATAATTCATAACTATTTGATAGATAACCCTTTCAAATACCTTCGATATGGATGGTAATACGGATACTGGCCGATAGTTGGCAATATTCGTTTTTTCTCCCTTCTTAAAAACAGGCACTACTTTTGCCCGCTTAAGAGCAGAAGGAAAAATTTGGGTAGAAAGACTCTCATTGATCACATTGGAAATGGGTCCGGCTAAGTGAATCCCAACAAACTTTAAGACGAATACCGGAATTTCATCCAAGCCAAAGGAAAATTTATTTGGAAGGTTCATCAATATCTTAAAGATATCCTGAGAATTAACAGGATTGAGAAATATGGTTGGATAATCATTATGCAAGTCATGTATATTGGAGTTACAGCTTTGTTGATGGTCAAGAGTAAAATGTTTAGCAAATAATTCGGTGATTAAAGCTGGGTTTTCAATGGACTGACCATCTTCCCTTAAAACAATATTGTTAGTTTTATTTTTACCTGCTCAGATTTTATGATTGACCATGTTGATTTTATCTTAGTTTTTGAATTTTGGATTTTGTTATCATTTATAGACTTTTTATAAATTAAATTAAAAAGTTTAAAATCTAAATGGATTTTTTTTGGACATAAGTGCAGTGACGTATGATTTGTACTTGATGATGGTTCTCCAGGAACTGGTAAGTTATTTAATTGTTATAAGCAAGCTTACAAACGTTTTCTCACTCTAGAAAAAAGGCTATTAAGCAATGAGAATCTTTACTTGGAATATCAGAAGGTTGATAAAAGAATACGTAGATCCAGATCACATCCATTATGTTTCTTTTATATATAAATAACATAATTAACATATAGTAATTAATAGAACTACTTAATTCAGCAGGTATCACAGTGACACCTCATTTTTTAAGCAAGATATCTGACTGCTCTCGGGATAAAAATTATATAATTAACCCCGAAAATTCCTCTAGTGAAATTTTAGGACTCTTAAAGAGCTCTGACAATGATTGTTTTTATATTTCTTTTCCCAGATCACAAGTCAATGATACTTATACTAAAAGAGAAGTTTTGTCTTACATTTCATCAATATTCAATCCAATATTGAATCCCGGAACAGCATCATCAAAACAACATCATCAACATTCTTTATAAAAAATAATATTCCATAAAATGAAGGAAATTAAACCCCATAAAATCTTACACCCCAGCCTAACCAGATCGCTATCTCTTCTTGCTGTCGTAAAAAGACTTATAGAGCAATATAATGCGCTGGTGTTATATTTTACTAATGCACATTTACTTGGCAAAATACAAAATGCTGAACAAATTTTAAATAACTTACGAAACCCTTCTTTTTTAATGTATTTAGAATTTTTAGATTTTAGCTTACCACTTTTCAATAACTTAAATTTAAAGATGCAATCGGAAAATATTAAAATACCTTTTCTATACCAAAGAGTTTGTACCATTTTAAACACAATATTAGGTTGTTATTTAAAAAAAATTTAAAAGGTTGTTATTAAAAAGAATATGTGGGGTATAAACGCAAAACGCGACATGTCCATTTTTCAACGAAAATGACCTTCATGTGCACCCAGAAAGTGTATAAATTTCTCTATCTGCCACTAATATATTTGCCTGCAAACCACGACATTTACGCTTATAAACGCTCGTTAAAAATTTCGGTTAAACGCAAAATGCGACATCGCAACCTGCATTTGAGATTCAAAATGCGACGTTGTCCACACGACCAATCAGCGAGCAGCTTACTAACACCTGATAAATCGTATGTTTTGGTATAAACGTATTATTATTTTTTTCTTTACAAGCATGCAAGCACGAGGGTGAAATTTGTTGATATTCTGTGCGTGTGTTTTCATAATTATTATAAATATAATGGCCGATAACAACAAGAAACTCTTGCCGGATACCCAAAATCGAGCTCGAAAAAGATCTTTTCAACCACAAGAATGGAAAAGGGAAAAAGCTAAAGTAGCAAGGTAAGTTAAGACCAAGTATAAAAATAAATAAATAGTTAACTAAGAAACGTAATAAATGTTTACAATACGTTAAATGACTGTGATGTTAATATTTTTCTCATAAATATTTGCCCTTTTAATAATATTTAAAAATGTTGCTGAAGTTTTTGTTTAATTCTTTGCCGAGTTTTTATTGTTTGAGAAATAATTAAAATTGCTTAAATTATTAATAATGTAATGCATATTTTCTACGACTATTCCAACCTATAGAAACAAATTCATAAAAAAAATCGAGCAATCGGCAAAGCTATTTCAAGCTGAGCTTATTTTTTGTTTTGTTTCAGATATTCACCTAAATCTTTACCAGAATTTCCCAAATGTGGACATAGGGAAAGTAATGGACCATTTCTATGCTGGCATCTTACCATGAACGATATGAAGGAGTTTCATAGAAGTTTTTATTCAAGCAAGAAGAAAGCTGACCAAGATGCATTTCTTTTAAGTTATTGCTCAGGATCCACGCCTGCAAGAAAAAGAAGTAGAGGGCGTGCTGCTAGTAAGACAAAAGCAGTGTCTTTAACCTATAAGGTACGACAGCCGTTCAAGTATGTAGGGAGGCATTTCTGGGTATCTTAGGAGTGAAAAAGGACAGAATATTGGGCCTGGTGAAAAAGTTTATAAACACAGGAACAGCGCCAAAGGAGAATCGTGGCGGTGATCGTGTTATGGGGAAAAACGATGACAAAAAGGGTTGCATGAAGACATTCATTGAATCATTAAGGTGCACCGAAAGTCACTATTGCCGCTCTGATAGTCCACATCATGTTTATTTGCCTTGTGACTTAAACATAAAAAAACTATGGAATGTCTACAACGAACAAGCTGAGCCTGATCAAAAAGTGAAGCAGTGCTACTTTCGAAAATATTTTAATAGGAAATACAACGTTGGATTCGGAACACCTCAAACAGATCTTTGTTCAACCTGTCTTCAATATAAAGAAAAAATTAGGAGATGCACGGATCCTAAGGAAAAGCAGTCATTTATTACAAATCACAGAGTCCATACTCTTCAAGCCAAAAGCTTCTTTGCTTTTCTCAAACAAAACTCCGATGAAGTAGTAAATATTTCTTTTTTGACTGTCAAAAAAATTTACCCCTACCGAAATTACCCGATCAGCAGGCCTATTTTTCAATGCAAATTAACTTTTTTAATTTTGGAGTTGTCATAGAAGTTCAAAATCACCATTAACAAAAGAAAAAGGAAGGTGTTATACATGGACAGAAGTCGAAAGACCCAAGAGCTCCAATGAGATTGCATCTGCTATTCATCATACTCTAAGTACGTATGAGTTTAAAGCTACTAACAAAATCATTCGACTTTTCTGCGATGGTTGTGGGGGGCAGAATAAGAATTCGATTTTTATCGGAATGCTTTGCAACTGGTTTAATTCCAATGCGCCTCCGAACATTGAAGAGATACAAGTATTTTTCCCTGTAGTAGGTCATTCTTTTATGCCACCTGACAGAGTTTTCGGCAATATCGAAAAAGTAGTCCGAAGAACTGCGGAGATCCTAGAACCTTCTCATTACGTGAACATGATAAAAGATCGGGCAACAGTTTTTAAAATGGGTGTAGATTTTCAGGTTTTCGACTGGAAAACTGAAATAAAAAAAACTTTAAAACCTACTACATAATGGCACTTCAAATTTAAACCAGCAAAAAGATTCGTTCTAACCAAAAATAAATTAGGCACGGTTTTAGTCAGAGGCGAAGCATTATACAGGAGTGATTTAGGACAAGCAAAAGGTATTTGTAGAAAAGGGAAGCGAATTGAAGCAGTAAGGCCTAAAACACTCCAAGTTGGACTGAGAATAAAAGAAGATAAAATTAAAAGCATTTCAAACTTATTAAAGACTCACTACGGGGATGAATGGAAATCAAACGAAGCATTAGGTTATTTCAAAAATATTTTCGACAGCAATGTAGAAAATAATTTTGAAAGGCAGGTTGATGCCGATGAAAATGAAATAATAAGTGACGAAGAAATTAATATCTAAAAATAAGTTTTTGTAAAAGTTTTTTTTATTTTAATAAAGTTTTTCTAAGTGACTTGGTTTTTTTTCCTAATAAAAAACGGGAGCTAATAATTTCAGTAAGTTGGGTTTATCATTGCTCTGCTCGATTGTTGTGTGCAAAATAAGACATGTCCAAGCCTTAGTTTCAGAATGCGACATGTCCAAAATATAGCTCTAAATTAAAAGAAGCCTATTGATTATGCATTCATCAAAATGGTAGGGTAGACATATTTAACAATTCAGTTTTAAACAATAATTAAAACTTATTTCAATAAAACAATGAAAACCTCGAAAAAGGTTTTTTTTAGTTTTCTCAAATTGTAATCTAATGGACATGTCACGTTTTGCATTTAAACCCCACATATATTAATTCAACAGATATCGAAAACATAGATTGTAAAAATCCCCGTAATTTTATGAAAATAGAAGATTTATACCTTGGGGGGATAGTCACTGCTAAAATCCAAAATAATTTACATAAAATGGAGGCTGGTGAGTTATTGAATTTTAGGAAACACTGTTTGGCTTTTCTTATTGAAGCATGTAAGCAAATTTTAAAAAGATTTAATTTTAAAGATCAGCCTCAAAAAATAATAAAACAATTAAATTTGATTGATTCTAAATCAGTGGTTAATAAAAAATATAATTCTATTGCTCCATTGGGAATGCTGTTTCCTAATTTAGTCAAACAAGACACGATAAATGACTTAGATCGAGAGTGGCGTGAGCTACAAAATGTACAATTGCATACACTTGAGAATGAAAGTTTGGTAGATTTTTGGATAGCAGTTAGCAAATTTAAAGGCGGAAATAATAATCCCATATTTCCCAATTTATGCAATTTTGTGTTCAGTCTACTTTGTTTGCCGCATTCTAGTGCTACAGTAGAACGGATTTTTTTGGAAATTAATTTAAATAAATCAAAAATACGTAACCGCCTATCAACAAAAACATTAACGGGCATAATGCATTCTAAAAATTTAACAAAAAATACTTCTTGTTTTGAATTTGTAATTCCGAAAGAAATGGTCGCAATGCTAAATGACCAAATTTATAACTAACGATTAAAGAAATAAAAAATTAAACATTATTTTTGTATAATTAAATATTAATTAATTAATTTTTTTTAAGTATATATTTTTTTGCTGAGAAGACATTTTATTTTTAATTGAAAAACGCATTTAAGTATTAGCTTAAGTATTAGTTTATTAGTTTTTAAGCTGTATTAGCAGTTTTTATTCTTACATCTGTATTTTAAAATAAGTATATACCTAATTAAAGGATTAGTAAAAAACAATTGTTTTAATTTGTCAATATATAGCCAATTATATATCTAGGGAAAATCTAGGGAATTTTTTCAGATTCTTCTAGGGAAATAAAAATTTTGGACCTGGCAACACTGACACGTTATTCGGTACGAAGTAAACTAGACGAGGTGACGGTGCGTGCGACGGATTCGTTGAGAGTACAGGCGAAGACAATGTTTGACATGGAAATGTTTATTTGCGAAATTAAAAAACGGCCTGGAATTTACGATATGAAAAGCAAAGACTATAGCAATAGGGATGTTAAGGCGAAAATGTGGGAAGAAGTGGCCATGGTTATGTACGAAAACTGGAACGAGTTACCGGTTCAGGAAAGAAATAATTTAGGTAGGTACAAACTAGGTATACTTTATTCTTTTTTTCGCATAATTAATTTATACATTATGGTAAAAGCAGTAATTACACTTTGTCATACTGATACAAAAGTTCTCCCTCTCGATTTACAAAATAATCTTTAAATTTTTCTCTAATCGCAATCCCCACAGACGGCCCTCCTGTGTCAATGGCTGGAATGTTTTCCATCAAGCAACTCGATTTGTTATTTGAATCAACTCCATCTCTTCTTCGTACAAAATTGTGTAACACACAAGCAGCTTTTGTAACGTCAGTGGCAAAATCTTCAGAAACCAGTATGTTGGTATGAAAAACCCTCCACTTATTGGCGAGTATACCAAAAGTGCATTCAACATATCGGCGAGCCCGAGTTAATCGATAATTAAAAACTTTCTTTTCAAATGACAGATTATTTCGTGCATAAGGTCCTATCACGTTTCCACCCAACCCAAATGCTTCATCAGCTACAAAAACATGAGGGGTTGAAATATTTGGAGCGTTTGGAAGCAGTCTGTTTCCTGGTAGTTCAAGATTCTGTTGTGCCAACCTTCGACCGAAAACCGAAGATTTTAAAATATTACTATCTGCTTCTCTGCCGTAACCTCCCACGTCAATTGCGGTAAAGCAACAATCTGCATCGCATACTGCCAATAAAACAATGGAGAAATATTTTTTGTAGTTAAAATATTGCATTCCTGTATTCGGAGGGCAAACAAGTCTGATGTGCTTGCCGTAATTTTTCCTGTAAAATTCTTCGGCTATTTTAGTCCACAATTCAGTATTGGGCTGTGGCATTTCCAACGGCTGTAGTTTATTCCATATTGCCACACAAGTTTGCCGAACAATCAATCTGATTGCGCTTTTCGAAACTTGGAATACATATTCCAAAGCTGCAAAATCTGCTCCCGTTGCAATATACCTAAAACAATAGAAACATATTTGAAACAATTCTTGTTTTTATTAAGTAATGTAAAATATTATTCGCTAATAAGTACAGGGTGGCCCAACAAAAATGTGGCACCATTATTTGTAATTTTCCTGGAATATTTTGAAAGACAAATTGGGCCACACTGCATAATAGATATAGACTTTAACAATAAATAAAACGGATTCTCTATTGTTATAGGAAAAGAGCTGCAAACTCGATGGAAATCGTTACGAGATCAATTTCGAAAAGAGGTAAGAGCGATGAAACTAACCCAAAGTGGGCAATCAGCAAAGAAAAAGAAGAAATATGTTTATTTTGATAACCTCCTTTTATTGCCTACATAAGATATAAAAGAAACTGCATCTAACTTCCGCGATGATACAAGTAGCAATAAAATAGTAACAACAATGCAAAGGGATGATACTGAGCTGGCTATTCCAGATGAGACACCACCATTGCATTCATCTCCTGTTCAGACACCTACAGCCGCAACTAAGGGAATCACAAGAAAAAGACCAAGGAATGATTCTTCGGGTGTAACTGAGATTCGGGAAATGACGAAGCTATTGTGTGACAATTTTGCACTTCAAAGTAAGAACGACCAGAAAGATTGGCAACAAAGCATTTTTAATGTCCCTTGTGCCATTCTTAGATGCGATGTCAGAAGACAATATGTTCGAGTGCAGGGTGTCTTTTATGGACACTATTCGATTATACCGGTCTCCGCGTCCAGTACAACATTCGCTGCAAAATACATCTACTTCATCTGGGGTGCTTCAGCCTGCTGAGCCTTAGTCTTATGCTACAGATAGACCATCAACAACAGCATCGGATGCATTTGAATCGCAAATGTCAGTACAAAGTCAAGTGTCAAATAATACTACTACATCTTATATGTATATGTCTCAAGACTCTACACCATTTGATTTGTATCCAAACTCACAAAACTATGAAAATGAATAAATAAAACATACTTACCTTAATGTAATTACAAGTCTTTCCATTGGACCAATTGCAACCCGCATGTTGGTATTATTTTTCTGTAAGTCTTCGCGTAGAAGGCCATAAAGTTCATGAATGCTTTTTATGGACATTAGATAATATGAGTAAAATTTTTCTGGATACGTTCTGTGCTGATGAAACGGTTGCTAGAAATATCCTGTTGATAATCTCTCTCTTAATATTGGATGGACCCACCAACGTCGCTTTTTTTTCCTTTTTTTTAAATATAAACTTGCACATACAACAGCAGCGCGACCTAACACATTGGGGTACATTTTTTAACTGTGAATGTACCTACCCGATGCCGCGACGGAGAAAACGCTTTCTGTTTGCTGCCAATTCCAACGGAAATCCCGCCGTGTGAAATACGCCGCGATTATTCCGCTCGTGTAGTTTGGCTCTAAGTGTACACACACAAAGAAAGCAGGTTTCCTGCTTACTGGCAGTCGGCACCGATAATTAAGTGTACTTTTAAATTTGCCCGCACATAGTAAAAGCCGGCTGGAGCTTGTTGCAAGCGTAAATCGGCACCGACTATTTTACCGGAATGAATTTTTAATTCTTGGTCGCTTATTATCGATAGAGTCAGACGTGGGGTTTTAGTAGAGTTTTTGATTTATTTTATAATAATGGATGTCGAAATTTTGATATCTGCTGTATATACAAGACCTGCGCTGTGGAACAAACGGCTAAAGTCTCACAGCAATAGGAACGTGACCCAAAGTTTGTGGAATGAGATAGCAGCTGAAATGGGGATCAATGATAAGTTTTTATTATTAATAATAAAAGCCTGTTTATTTCCATTATTTAACCAAAACTACAATACTGTAAGTGATAATACTGACTTAAATGAACACCCTGTAGCTAAATACCTGAAACAAATATTAAACGTTAATCAATTCCAACACAAAAATGTAAGCAATTTTTTTTTCAGAAAATGTGTTACGAAAAAAATGGAAGTATTTGCGTGACCAGTTTGCAGTGGAGTTAGGAAAAATTCGAAAACCTCGGTCAGGGGATGCAGCACCCTCCAGTTACGTATCAAAATGGCCATATTTTCATTCGCTCATTTTTTTGAAAGACATAGAAAAAGTTAGAGTCTCTAATGGAAATTGTAGTATACATACTGCAGAAAGTATGCAAGACGAAAACGCAAATAGTCACACAAATGAAGAAATTGACCAGGTTCAAGATGAAAGTTTAGATATCGAAACAAACACATGGCAAAATGAAGATAACGCTATCCCAAAAACAAATGAAATAAATGAAGCCGAAGCAAACAATGGTGGAAACAAAACAGAATGCCAAGAAGCATTAAACCAAAAAACAAAATCAATCAAAAGAAAACGGGAAACTGAAAGTTGGAATGAACAAATGATAAAAATTGAGAAACAAAAATTGGAATATTTACAAGCAAAGGCTAAGCGACCACGAGTGATGGAGAAGGAGGATGATGATCATCTCTGTTTTTTTAAAAGTTTGCTTCCTTATGTACGACAAATTCCAGTAAACAAAATACTATTATTTAAAGGGCGCGTTCAACAAATTGTCGAAGAATATGCATATTATGGACATGAATCACCTTTTGTACCAACTCCTCAAATTTCTCCTTATCCTGGAAGTTCATGCTCTTCTTCATCCACGTATAGTACACAAGTTACGCATCCATTTGCTCTACATGCAAATTATACAACTACAATCCATGAGACAGCTGTGGAGCAAGAATTATCGACCGATTTGCTTGAACCTTAGATAAACAGGGTATCTAATTAAATCTTTTAAAACTTTTTCTCAGAATTATACTTTTGTTCAATTAATTATATTTAATTTGATAAAAAATTAATTTTTACTCGCCTAATAGTAATCTCCATCTTTCTTCGGAGAGAATTGGCTGTTTGTGTCAGTTGCACCATGTTTTTGATAGACGTTGCTCAGTTTTTCCCAACACATAATTAAATGTATTTAATGTCACTCTCATATACGAAAAAAACCGTTCTTCATGTTGTTTCAAAGTCAGAAATAGGTGATGATATTCTCCATAAACTTTTCGCTCCTTATTTAGGGGATGAACTCCTTGCCTTCGTCTTTATATTTGGAGAAAAACATTTTCCAAAAGCACACATTCGTCATCGGAGGATGAGCTGGACATATTACCTTCACTTTCGGCTTTATACTAGCAGTTAACCAGCTTTCTTTATGAACGCACAAGCGGGAAAACCGTCGCCGGTATTCAGCGCCGAAATTAGGCGCTTGCTAACCTGCTTTCTTTGTGTGTGTACCTTAATGTAAGGAAATGCAGTCTTGTGGTAAGTGTTGTAAGACCCATGCATAACACTGTTAAGGATAAGTAAGAAAAGATGTTTATATAGGAATCTCCAATTTTAGACCTTGAGCAATGTAGCAGCAACCTCAGTTAATAAAATATATTTTCACTAGATTTCAAGAAAAAAATCACTTTTTTGGCTCATAGTATTTGTAAACGAGTTATTTATACGTGTACAAAGTCAAATTGTCCTATATGCGTTTTAAGTGCTTTATTTAATGCCTAAATGTTTTGTCCTAACTGAATAAATTCCCAGGTTTGCTAAGATAAATTGTCCGATCTCACATATACTAAGAAAATATGTCCGTTTTTACTTTAAAAATGCAGTTAGGACTATTTAAGCTAGCATTTTGTGTTAAACGATATCAGTAAGGACAATTAAGCGTAGCATGACAGAAGCACCTGGTGTAACATAACCTTAAATTATAAATATAACCTATAATTAATAAAAGGTGTGTTGTTATACAGTTATTTGTCAGACTTTGTGAGTTTTTTTGCATTTTTAAGCAAACTAATATTGCGAGAAATGGATGCAGGGTAAGTTTAACAATGTTACCTTATATTTAAGCAATATTTGATTTTAATTCTGGTTTGTAGTAGCAGTAGTGCATCTGGTATCCAGAACAGCAATAGTAGATGTAAAAAACGTATGCTATTTCTTGCTTTAAATAACCAACTCAAAGAAAAATTAAATGTTGTCAGAAAATCTAAACAGAATAAAGCCAAAAAAGATGATAAAGATCCGGTGCCAGAACTGTCCAATGATTACGACCAAAATTTAAGTAAAAATAAGTCGGATTCTAGTTCCGAATACAGCCCCCCAAGTAAAAAAATACGCATATTGTCCAATGTTTTGCTATCCCCCGGATGTTCCAATCAGGTAACCTTAAGTACTTCAAGTTATTCGAATATCGAAGTAGAAGAACGTAAAGAGAATCTATCAAATATAGAACCAGAAGAGAATGAACTTAACTCTGTTCAGGATTTCATTCGGGACAATATTTTACAAGATATTATAAATAAAGCCATTGATAAAGCTGAGTGTAAAAGTTATTCAAAAACTGGAGAAATAAGAAAAAGAAAAAAATTTGAATAACCACTCGTTGAAAGGAAGAAACAAAAAAATAGAGTTACGTAAGAGCTCATGAAGTTAAAAGATCATGTAAATGCAAACTCAATTGCTCCAGAAAAATCTCGTATAGTAGGCAAAAAGACATTAATAAACAATACTGGGCATTGCTAAAAGAACAACAAAAGCAGTTTGTTATGAGCTGCGTAGAACCAAGTAAAAAAAAACGAAGTACAATTAAAAAGCAAACTTCACCAAGAGTTTATTCCTATAAATATAATTTAATATCAGAGAAAGCCGAAAAGGTGTGTGTTTGCAAGATATTTTTGTTAGCGACATTGGGCTATGAGAAAGATAATGACAGAATGTTGAAAAACATTCGTAAAACGGATTCAAAATCGATAGTACCTAAAAAAGATGAAAGAAAACGATCACACCCACACAAAGTAGACAGGGACACAATTATTGGGCATGTTAATTCATTCAACCCCACAATATCTCACTACAGAAGAGAGCACGCTCCTCTTAAAAAATACCTTCCCAGTGATATAAATATGAATTTTCTTACGAATTATACCGAAAAATTGTTACTAATGACCTAAATATATCCTTCGCGAACTCAGGAAATGAAGAATGCTGGGACTGCGAAGAATTTAATATACACAAAAAAGCCACATCTCATGAAGCTGATGCGGAAATCGTTGCCAACTGTGATGTGTGCAAAAAATTGAAAATTCATAAAGTAAAGGCCACTAACGCGAGACAAAATTATCAGGAAGATGCAGAGAAAATAAAACAAGATGATGAAATTAATGTAGCTGCTGATTTGCAAAAGGTAAAATGTTTATTTAAGAATTTGCATATAGTTACTTAAACACAGTTTTGTTAATTTTCAGGTGATCATGCTTCCCCGATTGGAAACATTCAAAGAAATTATTTTCACGGCACGTATAGTAGCATACAATGAGAGCTTCGTTTCGCTTGGTAAGAAATCCAGTACGTACCCTTTGGCTGTGTTGTGGCATGAGGGAATCGCTGGCAGATCCAAAGATGATATTATTTCTACTTTCTATGCGTTTTTTCAGGCAAATAGGGACATTAAACATATAACAATTTGGCTTGATAATTGTTCGAGCTATTTCAACCATACATGAACAAGGGTCATTCTCTTTTTACTGACAACTTTTAAACCAGTCCAACTTTGTCAACATTTCTATTTGAAAATAAAACCAATTCATGTGGTACCGTAACACAAGATAGGAAAGAAATGCCAATTTTAGACAAAAAACTTGAGAGGGGTGAATGTGATTGGAGAAGCAGTGAAAACATGTTAGTGGTTAAATGGAATGATCGGCGAGATGTCACTATGCTGACTACACTACACGAGAATAAAATGGTCAGTCTTCCAAAGAAGGATAGGGTCACAAATGAAAACCTTCAGAAGCCATTATGTGTCTTGGAGTATAACAACCAAATGGGAGCTGTCGACCGAAGTGATATGATGATCAGCAGCATTGATTCAAGGCGCAAAAGCATTAAATGGTATAAAAAATTATTTTTTCATACCATTGATATAAGCTTATTGAATGCTCATGCCATGTATTTGACACAGAGTTCAGCAAAAGTTCCACTGGCCACATTTCAACTTGCAGTAATTAGGCAGTTGTTGGAAAGGTACCTATATATATTTCTTTTTGTCTAAAAATAGTTCTATATTTCGATTTTTGCAGGTTTCAAAAAACAGCTTCGAGATCTGTTCACCTGGATCTTAGAAATAAAAGACTCACACAAAGACATTTTCCCGATCTGGTTACAGTCAGGGAAGGCAGCAAATCGGCCTATAGGAGAGGCTATGTATGTTCTCACAGAAAACAAAAACCTAGGAAAAGAAAAGAAACCAAATATATGTGTAAGGAATGTGATGTTGGGTTGTGTCCAGCTCCATGCTTCAAAATATATCATGAAGAAACCCACTTCTGAAGTAAATATGTCTTTTGAGCTTTTTTAGTATGATGTGCTCTTTGTTTTTTTTTTGTATTTAGGTATTAGTTCTAGAGCTTCAATTTCAGTAATAATTGACCTTCTTTAGTTCGATTTACTGTTGTTTGTGGTTCTAAGTATGTTTTAATAAAATAAAAAAAGAATTATACTGTTTTATGTTTTCGTCGGATATAACCGTCACCGGGTCATATGACCATCCAAAAATTCTGGTCCAGCAAGATCATTACACAAGTTACAAGATCATAACACAAGCATGAGGATTCTGCAGAGCATATTAAAAGTGCATTATCCTTAAAAAACTTTGAAAGGAATCAAAATACCATTGCCGATGCTCTTCAGGCAAATGCTTGAATTTACAAGGCGCAGTTTAATGAAAAAGTGAGATTAAACAGATTTATACTTTGTAACGTCATTGACGCAGTTTTGTATCTTGCTCAGCAAGAATTAGCATTTCGCGGCCACGACGAAAGTAGTGACTTGGTAAATCGCGGTAATTTTAAAGAACTCCTAAAACTTGAAGTGAAAAGTCAGTATCAAAAAATAAAAAAAATTTTCACCGGCGACTCAAAGGCAATCCAAAACGAAATGATTGAATGTGTTTCGGACCATATAAATGACCACGTTAAAAATGAAATAAATGATTCATTTTGTTTTTCTGTTCAGGTTGATGACACAACAGATATAACTCAGTGCTCTCAGTGCTCAATTATTATATGGTTTTTCAATTTAGAAGGCTTATTAGTAGAAAGGTTTCTGGGATTTAATGACATTAGCTCTGATAGAATTGCAGAAAACTTATTTTCTGTATTGGACAACATTTTCGATAAATTTGACTATACGAATAAATTAGTAGGACAGTGTTATGACGGAGCCAGCGTGATGGCAGGACATCTCAATGGACTTCAACACAAGGTTAAAGAAAAGGCGCCCAAAGCTATATTTGTTCATTGCCTTGCTCACCGGCTTAATCTAGTTTTGCAACAAAGCTTTAAAAAAATCTCTAAATGTCGTATTTTCTTTGCAAACCTTAGTGGAGTTCCGTCCTTTTTTCATCATTCAGCAAAAAGAACACATATTCTTACCTCAATTTGTACAAGACGTATACCGACCATCACAGAAACTCGATGGTCTTCAAACTCAAAATTAATTAATAGTGTAGTAAAGGAATGGCCAAAATTAAGTTTTTGAAGCAATTATTAATTCTAACGAATCCGACGACAAATCAATTCGGCTTGCCTCGGGATTTTTAAAAGATATGAACGACTTTGACTTTACTTTTTTGTCATTAGTGTTTGATGATATATTTTCTATCACAGATTATATTATTCGACATTCTTCAAAAAAAAATCATTGGACATGAATTTTTGTATCTCACATAAACACTATTTATGGGAAACTTAACAGTAAGCGAAATGAGGATGATTTTAGCGCTATTTTTGACAGAGCTAATGTCATTATTGAAATAGAATATTCCATACGACGATTTGCTAATTTTTCAGGGAGCAAAAGCATGTTTGAAACAATTGAATTCTTTTAAGGAAAACACCACCTTTAAAGTTTGTTTTGATTGCCAACAAAACCAGCCTTTACCAAAAATACAAATCAATCAGACCAGATGTATTCAGAGCAATTTTTTATTTTCAACATTAGCTCAACTTCTTTTCTTTACAGAGGAATGTCACCGACTTAGGTAAGTAAAGTGTTATTTTTATGTATGCCTTAGAAGTATGAAGGTCTAGGTTAGTTTCAGTCAGTAAATTCCCGCTAGTTATGATAAATAACAAGTAACAACAAGGCAGGGGTAACAAAAGCCACTAGACTGTGATCTTATTAATGTGACCTTTTCTTAAAGCCAAGTGAGTTGCCACCTGCGGCCGCTTTTGAAATGGCAATTGCATTGACAGTTAATTCGTTTTTCTTGTAAGGTGTAGCGAATTAAAAAAATCAGTTAAGAGTTTTTTTCGGTTCAAGTTTTTTATACCAAATGTCCATCGACATATTGACTACAAAGGAGCAAATTATAGAGTATGATCACTGTTTTTTCCATAGTATTAGTCGTAAACTAACATAAAGTCCTTACTCAATTCGGTCCGATTATGACTATCTACGGCATTCCAAGATCTGCGAAATTACAGGCCGTAGTTTCAAATCTTACAGAAAGCTAAATTTTAAATTTCCATATTAATCTTCACATTTTATTTTGCTCGGTATATTTAATTTCAGGCAAATCTGGTTCTAAATTTGGTTTTATCGTCCGTGCGTTTTGAAATATATCTTACCTTTGGACAATATTAAACACACGACCACACTGTGTGGCACTTGCTGGTAAGGTTTTCCCATATACGAAAGAAGGTAGGAATATCCTTCCAATCCTATCCTTGCGGCAACCAACTTTAATTTTTTTATGTATAAAGATTTACTTGATTGACTACGAAAAATTATGAGTTTTCCTTGGGCAGCTTATACAGAGTGTTCATTTGAAAACTTTCCACCACGGATTTATTGAGAACCACTGTTAAAAAAAAAAAAAACGCCGAAATACGTCAAAAGGTTTGTCAAGGGGGACAACTTTTTAACCTAAAATTACTTCACTCTTTTCCACCCATTGCCCCCCAGGATCATCCCCTTAAAAATTTTAAATGGCAAGGGGTATCGAGTAATAGCTTGTTTAAAAGGTCTTTCGAAGTCTTTTATTTTGACGTTTGATTTTTTTTAAATCGGTCGATTCGTTTTCGAGAAAATTTGAAAAATCTTTGTTTATCTTAATTTGTTCAGATAGAAAAAAAAAACATGAAAATATCAGTTTTTATTTCAATAAGTGTTCAAAATGTTGCGCGTTAGGGTTCGCCAAATCTACAATTCGTTTATAATTTAAAACGGAAACTACCAACATAAGCAGCAATTCCGAAGATTAGACGTGGAAAAAACTAAATAACAACCTGAATTTTTTTCCGCATTCTTTTCATCAACACAGATATCCTGGGCAAACTGTATTTATTGTTATACCTGCTTAGTTATTTATAGTTGCTAAGGAAAATAAAAAATTTATTTTGCCGTGTTACATTTGTGACAGTCTTGGAATAGTGAAAATTTATTTGTTGAATTGAAGTTTTTACTTCCAAAATTGTTTACACACTAGCCGAAAGAGTGGAAATTAATCTAATTTATGGTGCCCAAAATCAATGTGCTCGGCAAACTGCCATCACGTTTAACGCCAGACATCCGGAGAAGATAACTTCGCATAGGTATGTTTTGGACCTTGTTACTAAGTTTACTGAAACTGGATCTGTTGCAAATAAAAAACGTGACCATCGGCGAATTTTGGATGAAGCCGCTCAAGTTTTGGGTCATTTTGGAATAAATCCTAATACTTCATTACGCAAAATTGTTGCTACCACTGGTATTTAATTAAGCACTGTTCACACAGTTACCAAACTTCATAAATTTCATCCATTTAAAATGAAAATATTGTAAGAGTTAACCGAAGACGATTTCGATAGGCGAGTTGAGTTTTGTGAAAAAATGACGGAAGCGATTAATTAATTATGCATGTAAAGAATATGCGCTTCAGCGATAAATGCACATTTTATCTAAATGGATTTGTTAATAAGCATAACTGTAGATATTGGAGCAATGAAAATCCTCATGCATTTGTAGAAGGGCATACCCAGTACAACCCCTCAAAAAATTAATGTATGGGTAGGCATTCTAAAAATAAAGTGGCCATTATTTATTAACGGAAATTTAAATAGAGACATTTATTTGGATATGTTGGAAAATACCATCAATCCGCTTATCACTGAATCCATTGAAAACCAAATCGATGATGATGGACTTGACATACTTGATGAGGCTGAAATATATTATCAGCAATACGGCGCTCCTCCTCACTATGTTCTACCCGTTCGGCAATGGCTAGACGACGAGTTTCAAGATAAATGGATAGGGCGAAGTGGGCCTATAGAATGGCCTGCTAGATCTCCTGATATAACGCCGTTAGACTTTTTTCTATGGGGTCATTTGAAATCTATTGTGTTTACTCCCCAACCTGAAAGTTTGGATGAACTTCGTCAACGCATCATCGACAGCTGCCATGATATCCCACCATGTTTTTGAAAATGTCCGTCAGGAATTTGCACATCGCCTATATCATTGTTTGGCCAAAAACGGGCAACATTTTGAACACTTATATCTGAACAAATTAAGATAAACAAAGATTTTTCTAATTTTCTCGAAAAGGAATCGACCGATTTAAAAAAATCAAACGTCAAAATAAAAGACTTCGAAAGACCTTTTAAACAAGCTATTACTCGATACCCCTTGCCATTTAAAATTTTTAAGGGGATGACCCTGGGGGGCAATGGGTGAAAGGGTGTGAAGTAATTTTAGGTTAGAAAGTTGTCCCCCTTGACAAACCTTTTGACGTATTTTGGCGTTTTTTTTTTTAACAGTGGTTTTCGTAAGATATTTACAGATATTTGTCTACCTGCTTCGAAGTGTAAAGGTAATGAAGGTTACGAGGTGCAGAAAAAGCACACTTTTTCATCAGAAAAACGTATTTTAAATAGGTTTCTCCCAAATTTTTTTGCAAAATAATGGGATTTTTTAAAGTCTGTTAACTTAAACTTGTTCCAAGTTTCAATCCTATCGATTAAATAGAACAGGTTCTAACATGGGGTTGAAAATATTACACGTAAAACCCTATGACCCGAGATAAAAAAAATGCACTGTATACTTAATACACTTCAAGTCTAGATTCAGCTCAATATTTGGGAGAAGTGGCTGTACGAATTGAATTTTTGGTACTGGACCTTAAGTTTAGTGATGGGAGTGGCAGATCATAGTAAGTAAATGGTTCTGTGAATTTCTGTAAAATTACCCTGCAGATGAGATCTTTAATCTCTATAACTAATTCCCATTAAGGTGGTTTTCCTTTCACTCTACCAGATATTGTTTTATTTAATATCACAAATTGCAGTTTATATCAAAACGGAATCGACAATTTATAGTAATATCCCATCCTGGTTGGGTCAATTACAACATCAAATTACCTTAATTGTTTTATCAGAAAACATCATAGAACTGTGAGTTAAATGAATCTCAAAAAATATACTACAACACGTCCTACAAAGTGTTACTTCACAGATGCCCTACTCAATTCAGGCTCTACACTTTAAAGGCTGGTGTTCCTGGTTATTTCATACTATCTGGAAAAGTACAAAATAATGTCAAATGGTTGACTATTGGTATTCAATTTCCGAACGTTTTCAATGTAGTTTTTCACTTCGACAATAACCAAAAAGAAAGTTATCACCTATTATAATACATAACACATCTTACAAAGTGCTCCTGCAAAGATGCCTTACTCAATTCAGGACCTTGCACTTTGAAAGCTGGTGTTTTGGCATTGTATAAACTAATAAACATAATACAGCAGTGATGACCTTATTGATGAAATCAGGCTCACGATTTCAAGTTGGTTTACAATATATTTATCATTCTTTAACCTTTCGGAATAGATACCTTGTAAAATCCATAAATTAGTCACAAAGATAGTGACAAAGTACAAAATTAAAATATAATAAAAATTAAAATGGGAAAATCCTGAAACCGAAGCATTTGATTTTCTGTTTGGTTATCCGATTGGTTCCTAGGTGTCGGTGTAGAAAATTATCGTGAATACCATTTATATGTATATCCTCCCTATTGATTATCTCCTCACTTATATTTCCTCCATCCAGTAGCCAAGTATTGAACCTATAAGGGTTGAAAAATTAAAACACAAAATCCAGTAGTAACCTTTTATTAGTTTATCCCATTAATAATAAATAAGCGGGAGAATGTTGAATGAACTTTCACAAGATTGAAAATGATACTTGCGTTTGCGGAGAATAATTATTATAAGAGCGAAACTCTTATTATGCGCTCGTGACAAATCGAGCGATTTCCGGCCCTGCGTCACATAAACGCTAATAACTTTGGTTCTATCGCGATTTTTTTTTTTGTTTTTTTACCGTTTTAGGTACGAAGGATGAGCGTATATAATGGTAAAAAAAAATTTCGTCACATACACCCCAATGGGGTGGGCGTAGCAAAAAACGGTTTTTTGACGAACAAATTTTGATTAAGCCGTTCTGGAAAACTGACCGAGCCGAATTTTCTGAAACTCATTGACGTTAAAGGCCTTTATATAAAGCAGCTCTGAAAGGGCGCTTTTTAAGATAAACCCTTTAGAAGTCGGATTTTTCTGTGAATGAATTTTGAACTTTTTGTGCGGTACCTCGCGGACTTAAACGGTTGTGGGGCCTAAACGGTAACGTTCCCGATAATGCGGACAAAACAGCCCTTTTCTACGTAAATGTAGCTTTCTTTTTTGTTAAAACTATTTTTTTCAAAAAGGAAACTTCTTCCGAGATAAACGAGCTCAAACTTTTGTATTTTGAGAGTTTTGAATTTTTGAGAAATAATTTTTTTTTTAGTTCTAAATTTTTTTTTACTTCTAAATTTTTTTTTTACACTATTTGAAAGTTTCATCCTTTAGTATTAAATAGAGTTATTATTCATGGCGCTACGTATTATACAGGGTGAGCTGTGTTAACAGATATAAACCCCTTCTGGAGCCTTTTTTTGACCGTTTTTTTCTACTTTTCTTAATAACTCTTTAAATCAACTTTTCTGAAATCACCGGACACTATCTGGCTATAATCCACTAAAAACCATTTTTCTTTAAATGTTACCGTTTTTCCACAACGCGCTGTTATTTAAGAAAAACCCCAGAAAATAAGCCGGTCCAATCAACCAGTCATACCCTGGAGACACAGGGAGCCAGCTCATGGTACAATATAGTTAGTGGTCCAGCACCCAATGTTAAAGCATACGGAGTACGGACGACGTCACTATCGAATCGCACATGGCCAGATGACGCAACCGCGGGGTTTTCGGTGTCATGGCGGCAAATTCTACGTTCGGGCGGATCCGACTTTTTCAATTCGAAAATTAGCGGCTTAAAATGGGTGGAAATGATCAGGAATTGGTAGTGACGATATCAGGAAATTTTAAATTTTCCGAATATGTGCATATCGAATGGTTTTTATTGCGGCGGGAAAATTCGCCGCGCATCTGACGTCTCCATCTTATTTACATTTTTTACGGGCCCATTTGCGTTTCAAATTAGAGTAGTAAAAGCGGTTTTAGAGAAGGATGGGAGATTTCTGGCAACAATTATAAACGGTTTTTTGATTAATTACTAGGATAAATAAATTGAATATAAATATATATTTCAAATATACAGAGAGTATTGATATTACGGGATATTTATGCGGATAATAATACTATAAAAATAGAATTATACGGGGAGTTTTAAGGTTCTAGGGCATTTATAAGGAAAATATTATTTATAATAATAGTAATAGCAGCATAAAGGTTAGGACAAGGTATAAATATCTGGAAATAAATAACAGTAATAATAGTTTTATTTTAGTTAGGGTTCTTTTAGTGGGGGTTGCTAAATTGGTAATAAATTTATATTAATAGTTTACCAATTTGGAAAAAAAGACATTGATGCGGTGTTGAAAAAAGTGTATTTTTTTACTATATTACTGATATCACGGCTTTTATAGCTTCTATTCAATAAGTTGATAAATTTTTTTATTCTTTTTTTTCCTTAAATTTTTTTTTATTTTATTATAATTGCCTTTTACAATAAAAATACAAAAAAACAAGAAACAAACCTCTTTTTCCTATCCTAATACATTGCTTCTTATGGGACCTGATCTTTCTCTTTAGATTGTGACACTCGTATGAATCGTGGAAAAATTTGTCATAAAGCTTTTTTATTACTTTTTAAGTCGTCTTTAAGAAGAAAAAAGAAATTTTGAATTCGGAGCATATTTTGAAAAAATGCTCATTTTGCCCCGGATTTTGTTCGAAAATCGAAAAATGCAAAGAAATAGGTTTTCTGTTCGTTTTAGAGTAAAATCGGTATAATCTTTTTTAAAGGTACTCTGAAGTAGTACAGGATAGAAAAATAAAAACTTAAAATTTTTCCATAGGGCTCATGATAATTCAATATTTATGTTTTATAGTTTCTTTCAATTTTCTCCGATTCTATTATAGCCAGAACGGATTCGTTTTGACATACGGATACGTCATAATATTTCTGAGAACTTTTGTTTGAAACAAAAAGTTATCAGACTTACAGTTAATTTAGAAAAAAAAATCAATTTTTTGAAATTTTTCGTAGGTCCCTTTCGATTTTCGACCAAAAAAAAATTATTTTTTAGTTGAGTTTTTTTACTGGAAATTGTTAGTTTAGGGCTTACTTTAAAATTTGCCAATAGTCATTTTAGGAAAAAAAATGGTACGGTGGGAAAAAAAACAGTTTTCCTTTGTTTTTCCCACATTTTTACTTATATCTCGGCTTCTATAGTTTCGATTCATTTCGTTTTTGGTTTCTTTTATTCCTTATTCTCCTCCTGTCAATTCTTTTTATATCTTATTACTATTGGCTTTCAAAAATAAATTTGAAAAATAAAAAAAAATCTCTCGGATTCAGATAGAACATTGAAAAATTATACCGAACGTTCCTATAAAAAAAATTCCTTCCAGGCCTTTACGAAGTTACAGCCTCCTAAAGGACGCTGCTGGAAATTGGTTTTTCATAAATTACTTTTAAACTACCCGGTAGAATTTAATAAAAATTTTAGGTGATGAACACTATTAGGGACCTCTTAAAATGACATCCTTAAAATACATTGACCTTGTTTACTTTACCAGGGGCGGACTAGGTTGTACACTTTAATGCATATATTTTTAACACCCTGTATGTTAAAGTCTAAAAAAAATAAATTTGGATACCTTGAACCCTAGGCTAAAAAAAGGTACTCTTGTTCATTATCGATAAAATGAACCGTTTTGGAGAAAAAAAATAATAAACGAGTCCATGTTTTTTTTTATTTTTTTTTTTTATTGAGATAAGTACGCTTGTTATTTAAAGACCAGAAAATTTCGATGTAAGTCATTTAATTTAAAAAAAAAACATGTTCCTAAAAATACAGTGCTGTCCTAAAAAATACTTTTATAACATATTTCTTATTTATTATACGTTAATTTCTTTTTTGTTATTCTTAAGATAAAAACTAAACATAAAAAAAAACTAAAAAAATAATGTAAACCAATTGTATTGTACCTGACTTATTTATCGGATTTTTTGCATTTTTGAACGCATTATTGTTACAAACGTTGCTATACTCCAAATTTAGCAAATACCTATCATTTAAACCTAATATTTGTCAACATATTCATCCTTTATTTGATAATATTTTTTTAATTTTTGTATTTTTTGGTAACTTTTAATTTAAATTACGTCAACATATGGAGTTTACTTTTATTGAGTATGCAGATATGCATCTTATGTATGGTCTGGCGTCTTGCAATGCATTGGAAGCAAAGAGATTGTACGAAGAAAGATTTCCCAGTCGCATTATTCCGGATCAGAAAATATTTCAACGTGTTGATCAACGTCTAAGGGAAACTGGTAGGTTTCTGTTTTCCACTTAATGAGGTAATACTACTAAATTTCCTTATTGCAATTTTAGGATGTTTTGAAAAAAAAAAGAATAATGGTGGTCGGAGGAGAACAGCACGTACAGTGCAATTGGAAGAAAATATTTTAGACGCTGTAGCTGACACTCCTACGAGTACTCGAAAATTAGCCGCTTAGCTTCATTCGTCCAAAACAATTGTACATATGGTACTTCAAGAACAACTGTTGTACCCATATCACTTACAAAAAGTGCATGAACTACTGCCCAGAGATTTTGCTCCTAGAATACACTTCGCAAACTGGCTGTTAGATCAGCAGCGAAATAACCCTAACTTTATCAGCACGATTCTTTTTACGGATGAAGCAGGGTTTACCAAGAATGGAATTGAAAACTTACATAACTCGCATGTATGGGCCGATGAAAATCCCCGTGATAGTATTATTTCTCATCATCAACATCAATTGCAATCAATAAATATCTGGGCAGGAATTATTGGGCAGGTTTTTTTGATTGGGCCATTTGAACTGCCACCACGTTTAAACGGAGAACTTTATTTGGAATTTCCTCCAGAACAATCTTCCAGATTTATTAGAAGATTTGCCCCTTGCAACCCGCCGAGATATGTATTTTTTGCAAGATGGAGCCCTACCCCATTTTAGCCTTGCTGTAAGACACCACTTAAATAATACTTTTGAAAACCGTTGGATAGGTAGAGGAGGACCTGTTGCTTGGCCTCCTCGGTCTCCCGATCTAACGCCATTAGATTTTTATCTATGGGGTTACCTCAAAACCTTGGTGTATTTCACCCCAGTCGATACTCGGGAAGAACTGCTCCAAAGAATTACATTTCATTGTGATAATATAAAAAACAATCTTGGGTTATTGTGGCGAGTGCAGCAGTCCTCGATTCGTCGTGCCCGCGAATGTGTTAGAGTTCACGGAGCCCACATCGAACCTACTTATGAAGTTTTTAATAATTAGTTTATTGCTCGAATTGAAGAATTTAACTTTTGTTTACATATTTGGTTTTTGACATTTTTTTGTAAGTTGTTTTTTCTAATTTAAAAACATACACTCATCATAGATGTTTTTTTATTATTTTGTAAAAATATTTTTTAGGACACCACTGTATTTTTAGGAACATGTATTTTTTTTAAATTAAATGACTTACATCAAAATTACTCTGTTCTTTAAATAACAAGCGTACTTATCTCATTAAAAAAAAATTAAAAAAAAACATTGGCTCGTTTATTTTTTTTTCCAAAACGGTTCATTTTATCGATAATGAACAAGAGTACCTTTTTTTAGCCTAGGGTTCAAGGTCTCCAAATTTATTTTTTTTAGACTTTAACATACAGGGTGTTAAAAATATATGCATTAAAGTGTACAACCTAGTCCGCCCCTGGTAAAGTAAACAAGGTAAATGTATTTTAAGGATGTCATTTTAAGAGGTCCCTAATAGTGTTCATCACCTAAAATTTTTATTAAATTCTACCGGGTAGTTTAAAAGTAATTTATGAAAAACCAATTTCCAGCAGCGTCCTTTAGGAGGCTGTAACTTCGTAAAGAAGTCCTGTAGGAATTTTTTTATAGGAACGTTCGGTAATATTTTTCGATGTTCTATCTGAATCCGAGAGATTTCCCACATGAACCGGGACACCCTGTATATTTACTAAAGATGTTAATTTTTTCGAAGTACTAAAAAAAGAAAAAGTTGGGTAGAGTACCATGCTAAGGCTTGAACTCGGAGTCTTACGAGGATAAGGCAGGTCTCTTCCCCACTGCGTGTTTAGGGCACTCATAAACGCATAAACTTGGGAAATTATTGCTAATGATAAATAATGACTAATAGTGAAAAAAAATTTAAGTAAAATATTTTTAGTTTCTGAGATAATTCGTTTTTTTCACAAAAATGTAATAACTTTATCAGGTAGAATTTTTTTTTCAAATTAAGAAGTAAACAAGTCCGGATGATGTTTATTATGTTTAGTAGTACCTACTTTGCTATCAGTTGATACTGTTGTGGTCGTATTTCGTTTTTTATTAAAATTATGCCGCATAATTTTTCAAATGAGGAACTAATGGACATGTTACTAGCATATGGGGAATCAAGACAAAACAGTGTGGCTGCAGCTAATCTTTATGCACAAAGATTTCCTCATAGGTATCATCCGTCGGGTGAAGCTTTTTTGCGTGTGGTTCAGCGGGGTAGAGAAACTGGAAATTTGCGGCCGAGGCCAGGGCAACATGGTGGAGCCATTAGACCTACGCGCATTTTAAATCTGGAGAACTCGATTTTAGATATCATCGAAGAGCATCCTGACATAAGCACTAGAACAATTGCACCGCAATTTGGATTATCACCAGTCACAGTTTGGCGAATCTTAAGGCATGACTTACTGTATCCATTTCACGTCCAAAGGGTACAAGCTTTACTTCCAAGGGATGATGCGCCTCGCGACTTTTGCGAGTGGTTTTTACATCAGCAGCAGTTAAACCCACTTTACATGAACATTAACACAACTTTACCATGAACATTTTAGCAACGGATGAAGCAATTTTCACACGCAATGGTATTCATTTATGGTGCTCCACCACATTTTGCGCGACCAGTGCGACGGCATTTGGATCGAATGTGCCCCGAACGATGGATAGGCCGAGGTGGTCCAATTGGATGGCCTCCTCGATCACCCGACCTTAATTCGCTTGACTTTTATTTTTGGGGCCACCTAAAATCTCTGGTGTATGTAACCGAAGTTGACAATGAACAAGAATTAAAAAATCGGATATTTGCTGCCGCCGAGGAAATTCGACTACAACCTGGATTAGCTGCTGTCTGCAACTCTTGGATTAGGCGTGCTCAATTATGTATTGAAAGTCATTGAAATAACTTTGAACAGTTACTATAATAGTTAAATAAACATTTATTTTGGAGAATTAACGTTTTTTTTTTTAAATTTTAATTAATAAGTCGTTTATCTCCGTAACTAAAAATATTTTACTACTTTTTTTTTCACTATTAGTCATTATTTGCCGTCAGCAATAATTTCCCAAGTTTATGCGTATAGGTTAAGAAACACCCTGTATAGATGTTATGGAGGATGAATCAAGCAGTTCACAACGATCAAAGGAAGCCTGGTCAAAATGACGCTATTTTATTTGACTGGACCTTCGACATTTGTTTTGACCCTGGAAGTCTCTTTGATTTGACTCTCGACGTCTCCTTGACTTGACTTGAAAGAATCTTTGACCTTTCCATATTCAACCGATTCAACATCTTTAAGAGGGTGATTATGGCTTAAGGGTTCAATTTTGCGAATAGATCCAACAAAATTGAGGCCTACATAAATACATTTTATTTAGCGATGAAGCTCATTTTACCCGCAATGGAGTTAAACCGACACAATAAACAGTATCAGATGAGCGTCTAATACTGGAGGATATTTACGCTTTTTGGAAGACCATTAATACACATGTCGGATGATGTTGCGCCAATTGTTCGACACCGAATGTATTTTGAACAGGATGGAGCCTCGCCTCATTTTAGTCGCCGAGTTCGTAATTTCTTAGATAATCGTTTTCCTGATTGTTGGATTGGCAGAGAAGGACCTCAAGTTTGGTCACTAGACTTAAATCCACTGGATTATTGCCTCGAGGGTGGATGAAAGCACTAGTGTATGAAACACCAGTAGAAACCGTAGAAGGAGTCCACAAGGAAATTTGAAATGCTTCAAATATTATTAAAAACAATCTTTAAGCAATTAAACGTACAACACGAGCGCTTAACAAACGTACTGCAGCTTGCCTTGAACTTGGTGAGGGTGTTTTCGAAAACATTTTAAATTAGTGGAATTTTGTTTTTTACTAGTATTTGTTTGTGTTGCTTTAAAAAAAAATCTTACAAAAAACTTCAGAACCGATTATTTCAGAAACGGTTCAGAATCGGATTAAAACATATGGGTTAATTTATCTTATTTTCACCTTTGAACATGTTCCCAAAATATTTTCGTTTTCTGCCAAAACCCCCTGTATATCTGATGAATAGTGTTGACTTTACCATAGTAAATCTTAATTGTTTTTTGAGGAGTTTTGAAATAATAATCGGAAACCATTGATCACATCATGCACCGTAACGATATTTAAATTTTATGTATTCTTTTAAAAGAAATTATTAAATACAATTTTTAAAATATTGCTCTAGTGTCTCAAAACGACCCTACTATTTGAATGAACTTATATTAGGTAGCGTATGAAGTAGGTTTTGCAAACAACATTTGTTTGTAAACTAATAATAAGTAGAAACGTCAAAACCATAATTTAGAATGTAATTTAACTTTAACTTGATTCAAAAAGACGTTTTTTTGCCCTGAGTATATATACACAGGGTGGTCCAGTTCAAACCTCATTAATTTTAATATGTGATAGAGAATTGAAAAAGAAATAGACTTTCATCATACATTTTTTCTTAGAAATGTTTAATAACAAAGATATTAAACTTTCGTTTATTTATCATAACTTTTAAATTACCAGCTTAATTTTAATTAAATTTCGCATGCAGGTTATTGTAGTGAATTGTCAATTACTGATGAAGTCAATTTAAAAAAAAAATTGCCAGTGGCGTAACATAATATTTTTTTTATAGGAATTCAACTCTTAGATTCTCCATTTAATTTGAAACGAAAAGTTACTCTTGCAAAATTATGATTTAAGGCACTGTTTTCAAAATGTTTTACTTTAATTGTTCAGAAATACCTGCCAAAATGTTGCAAAAATTAATTAATAAAAAAAAGGAAATTGGGCTTGGATTTGAAAAAAAGTTGAATATAAAAGATGTCAATGATCAAAAGTTACCTTAAGTCATTATTTTATTTGTCAGGTTTAATTTAAGATTCAAGCCTAATTTTCTTTTTTTTTTTAATTTTTGCAGCAGTTGTAACTGGCGTTTGTAAACTAAACTAAGATATTTTAAAAAGAGTACCTTAAATCATAATTTTGCAAGGGTAACATTTTTTTCCAAACTAAATGGAAAATCTAACAGTTGACTTCATATAAAAAAATATTTTTTCACCTTGTAGATTTGAGACAAAAAGGGACCAAGTCCCTCCGTATGTTACGCCACTGGCAATTTTATTAGAAATTGCCTTTATCAGTACTTGATAATTCAGTACAATAACCTGCATGCGCAAATTTAATTAAAATTGAGCAGGTAGTTTAAAAGTTATGATAAATAAACAATTAATTATTCTTAACTTTAGCACCCTGTATCTTTGTTATTAAACATTTGTGAGAAAAATTTTATAATGAAAGTTTATTTCTTTTTAAATTCTCTATCACATATTAAAACTAATGACGCTTAAACTGAATCACCCTGTATATACAATATCTTAGAGGTTAATCAAATAGGATTCATATTGATGCAAATTTAGTTTACTTTCAGATTACATCCCTATCATGTCGTTCAGCTAGCGTTTGTCTAGCTAAGGAAAGGTACACCATCTGTTTCAAAGCTGCGCCAAGTTATGTCCCCTAATAACGCGCGATTAGCGACAGTAGCGCGCCTTTTTTAAGAAAAGACATAAACACTAAAAGGCACAGAACACAAATATAAGAATTAACGCAACGGCAGTGTTTATATGCAAATCGGGGCGATCGATACCGTTGCTTTGGCAGCGGCGTAAACAAATTTACTGCGCAACCGAGCCGAACAACACGTGCTGTACCTTTTCTTAGCTAGACAAAGTATACGCGTGAACATAGGGGCGCCCATTTTGAAAATCTAGGACGAAATAATCTATTAATATAAATGTATTATATGAAAGACCGCCTCCTCATGGATTTTCGAAAACCTACTTATACTAAGTTTCTTTCTTTAAACGAATATTCATTTAAACACAAGTTTTCTCAATTCGACTAATGCAATATGAATTTACGACGATTTTTGTAATTTTAATTTTTTAATGGTTACATTTTTTTTTAATAACTTTAGTTTGAGTAGTTATATCTGAATGCGGTTTTTACCAATCTGTTTAGCTTTGTTCCCTGCTCTTAATAGCATAAAAAAATATATATCGTTAACTTGAATAACGTAAATCCCCAAGTCAATGCCCCTATCGGATTTTAGCGAAAGCTACAGTAATATTTTTTTGATATAAAAATAAAGCAGTAAAGAGACTTTTAACCAAAACTTATTTAACCCATTAGTGCATGAAGTAGCATGGAATAAGAAACACATACGTTTTTTATTAAACCTTTGTTTAGTGTACTTGAAATAAGCAGGCAAATGTGGAAAAAAAACAAGAAATGTATTCATTTGAAAAAAAGAACAGTCCCTTATGAGGGACATTGTGCTAAAAATAACAAAATAAAAATTCTGATAATCAACAAAAAATGTATTCTTTGATATGCCTATTTAGTGTGATAAGCCTTGAAGTCATTACATTTTATGCAAACAAAATTTGCCTTTTTTTGCAAAATGCACATTTTCTATCAGTCTCAGAATATTCCACCAAATGATTGATATTATCAAGCCTAACATCCAGCGGTAAGGTTGGTCTTAGTTTCCCTTTTACAGACTTTACGCCATATGAATGCCGCAAAGCTAGGGCTATGTTTCTTCGAAAAATAAAATTGGCCACCACCATTTTCTTTGTCTTATTCGGGCCCTATAGTTGGCATCCATGTTGTCTAATTTATCTACCCCACCCATCCCTCTATTATAATTATATATTATGCCTGGCTGTGGAACATTTACCTTAGATTTAGTTTCTCTGCAGTAACGTGGAGCTGTTGTGTTTGCAGATACGTCAAAATTGGAAGCAGGTGCTACAACTTTGTTCCTTCCATTGAACAACTACAACATCTTGACATGCAGACTTATGACAGAAGCCTTTTTTTCAGTTTTCCATTCTTGCTTTGACCTTAGTGGGCTATTTTCTACTCGATTTTCACGTAAAGTACCTGTATAAATATTTCACAATCAATATGCGCTCTTCTATTATTTCACGCACATGTTTAAAATTTCGAATATGTGATAACTTGTATTCTGTAGTGAATTGCAAATACAAATTTTGTATTGTTCAGACATACTTAAGACCCTAACGTACCATAGCATCACTGTACGTTATTTTTAAAAAATTGAGTTTTCTTTCATAAATTTTAATTTTTATTCCGCTATAATAAAAACCGCTAGGTTCTAGGAGCAAGTTAATTCATCAGAATATTGGCGCGACTTTTAAAATTGACATAAATAGTGGTAAATAAATATTCCAAGTAGTCTTAAATTATCGTGTTTAGTGTGTACGTGTATAATAAACTATTTTTGTGCATCGAATGTTTTAATTTACACCTTAACGGTAAAAAGGCTACAATTTGAAAACACACCTGACCTCACTACAACAGGTTTTTAAGTTTTTAAGTTTTTAAGTTGCAAAATCAAGGTCTGAGGGTTTTTCTGCAGTTTTTGCTGTGCCACAGGGTAGTAATTTGAGGCCGTTGCTCTTTTGAATTCCTACTGATAGCCATCCAAGGGTGGTAAAGCACTGGGAAAGTCTCCTTTTTGTTGATGACTAAGATCTAGAAGTTGCAAGAAGATAAAAACTTTGTAGAAAATTGCTTTGAGCAAAATCGATATCAAATTTACTTATTTCATAAATAATAAATTATTAATTAACAAAACAGAGGTAAAGGATCTGAAAGTTGTTTTTCAAAGTAATATAAAATTCAATAGTCATTTTGAGATATTACTACTAAAGTGTATGGTGCACTTGGTATTGGTATAAGGAATTCAAGGAACTTCACATGTTATCTTTATGTTAACATAGGTAATGTTTACTTATACATAGTTTCATATAAAACCATGCTAACCAAGCACTTTATTTAATATTCAAACTTTAGAAATAAGAAGAAAAGCTGAATTTTTCAGAGTCGAATAGAGGCCTACCAGATGAGAACAGTGATCTTATACCGGGCAGTGCGTCGCCGAGCGGAACGTAGGAAATCCCATGTAAATTTTAAGGGAGTCAATTATTGGCTTCCCTGTACATTTTACAGAAAAAATGTAAGATAACTTTTTGAAGAGACCAATCTGGCAAACCCTCGTGCAATGTTTCAAAAAATTTTAATAATCTTGAATTCTTGAATCTTAGAATCTTGAATTATTCAATTAAATGTAATTGCAAAATTACCAAATTTTCGTTTCAGGTAAAACCAGACACCAGCCACCAGCAAACAATTTGTTATAAGGCTTTGTCAAATCTGACGTACAGCCGAATAAAGTCGAAATTATACCCATTTGTAGTTAGGTCACCCAGGTGAGAAAAAACGTATGGCGTAGATATTTTTGCCAATCAATATTAGGTTAGAAACTTTACCATCGCCTTCAGAAATTAATAGTCTGCTGTGTATTTTTATACGTTCAGAAATTAACAAATGATTTATTTTAGCAGCTGATTTTTTTTATATTTTTATATTCGTGTATATACTTCCATTCAATTTTAAAAAATCTTGTAGTATTTATTGTATTATTAACAAACTTAACAATTAACAAATATTATTATAATTAATCATAAATAATGGGACATAAACAATAAGTCCGAAACGGAATTGCTCTGCAAATTGAGAATGTGATAGAATGGGATAAAATCAGATCAGGATTACGCTGCTCATATATTTTCCAGGCAAAAGACCGCAAAAACCAAATCTACAACATATTTGAAAAGTAGAATTCGGCACGAGCAGTAGACGTAACAAAACCGAGCTTACGAAAATTGTGAATAATGGTATAAAATTATTTTAACTCACTGGGAAAAATTTAAATACTCACAATTTAATTTACTTGTTCATGAAAAAAAATGCTGCTTGATGGAATATGTTAACACACTAAAATGAAAATACCATTCCAAAAAATAAAACATACAAACTCAAAAAAAACATGCCATATTGCATTACCAAGTTAATGAAATTGCAACGATATGATTGAATACTTAAACGACGATCATAAAATAAAATTTGCTGGAACAAAAAAAGCTTAATCAATCTCGTCAGTATTGTCAGAGTCAGAACTGAAATCAGAGGTATTGTCTTCGTCATCGTCGTCTTCGTCAGTCGTAATCACAAGTGGCAGAATGTCATAGGCATCACACACTTGTATTGCCTCCCAAGCCTTTTCAATTACCTTTTCTGTATGAAAAACATATTTTTGCCAATGATCTATAGAAATTTCGTTTATTACCCTTTCCCATGTAGTCAGAACTTCTGAAGGTGACCCCTTAAAATTGGAAATATATTGATCATATTTTCGTTTACATTCCGACCATACCATTTCAATTGCATTAAACTGGCAATGATATGGTGGCAGTCGCAAAATTTTGTGTCCTAAAGGTTTAACATATTCATCAAGGAAGTACTTTTTTTCACTAGGGCAGTGTCTGCGCGCAATACTCCATATTTCATCTTTCATGGCTTTTTCTGGAAAGCCTCATATTCTCAATTTGAAGTGCAAATCCGTTTCGGACTTGTTCCTTTTCCAGTTGAAAAAAAGCCAATATATTTAAAATCATCAGCTGCGATTGTTCATTATACCTATTATATCTTTTTTTAGGCATTATCTAACACTTTTCGAAATAACTTTCAAGAACAAGTTGACAAACCAATATTTTTGATTGATAGTGACGGATATTTCACATAACCTAGCATATAAAAGATGAATAATCATCAGACACCAATTTTTTTCAAAAGTTTGTTGTCGCCGCTGTTTGGAATATGCTAAACAAAGATAAACAAAAATGACGTCATTACAAATAGGTATAATTTCGACTTTACAAAAAATGTTTTTTTTTCGTTTTATCAATATCACAACCATACATTCAAAGTAAGAGTTAATTATAACTATTATTTATTAACTTAATTATGGCTATTTTTTCGTCGATTGAATAATACATACTTGTTTTCAAATATCGACTGTCACTGATTTATTGACACTTTTCCTCACGTCAGTGACAATATTCATTTTACTGGTGCCGGTTTGGTTTTACCTGAACCGAAAATTTGCTAATTTAGCAATTACATTTAATTGAATAATTTAAGATTCACTTATTAAAATTTTTTTAAACTTTGCACAAGAGTTTGCCAGATTGGTCTCTTCAAAAAGTTATCTTACATTTTTTCTATAAAATGTACAGGGAAGCCAATAATTGACCCCATTAAAATTTACATGGGTTTTCCTATGTTCTCGCTCGGCGACGCACCACCCGGTATATACCTCTGCTTGTCAAAGACCCACTTGCTGTAACTGCACTAAAAAAATCAATAAAACTGATAATTTAAATATTTGGAAATATCTTTCTTTATATTCACTTAAAAAATAATTGTAGCTTGAGCTTTGATAGCTTGCTACATCTATAAATGCTTATTCTGCTCTACATGTTGGATAAAAATATGTTTAAGTAAAATCTATACTGTTGTGGCGAATTCATGATGAGTTACCTATATTGTTGGGTTTTACATCAGTAATACAGTAAAAATCAATTTAGAAAATACTATGTCATACGCTCAAATATTGAAAAGAAGATATATGACCTTAAATTTTTAACGAAACCTTTCGTTATATTTGATTTAATGTAAGTTCAATAAGTCTTAAATACAATAATTTACTTGAAGTATAATAGATATTTTTTATATACACAGGAGCTGAGAATTAATCAATTGATCTCTGAGCTCGTTTCTTCTTTTCAATATACTACCTCATTTTATTATAGATATTGAACTTGAAAACAATGAGAAAAGCCTAATTTTAAAAATTTAAAATTTAAAAATTCCTTAGGTTGATATTAGTACATGTTTTTTTTATGAAATTTAATTAATAATTTTACAAGCATTCCCAACATTAAAAGAAATAATGATGTCATTTGAAAAAAAAGGTTGAGGTGATTTTTAGGCAATCACTTGTCGGGGGTAGTGTTTATAACTAATTTTGGGTATACATTTTCTTTTAAAAAATTATACTTTAAAATAAAAAAGTTACAGCCTGTGACGTTGATAGTGTATAAATCACTCTGCACCCTGTATAAATCGAGTTTCCTTTAAAGAAAATACATATTAAAATAATTATTATTGAGTCTTAATTTCTTTGAAAAGTCTTTTTTGTACTTGAATGGCCGAAGAGCTTCTATCTTTCTTCAAGATTCATTGTATGTAGGTCCAACATAGGAAGATTCAATATTTTTCTTTTATCATGAAAGTGAAAACTTACAATTTAATTTTGAGTGATATGTCATTCATAGTTAAGTTGGCTCAGTTTATAAGTCCTTGAGATGAATGGCTTGATTTGGATAATGCATTAATTGGTAGTTTCTACCAAATAAGAACTATGAAGTCAGAATGGATATCAACCATTTTCTATTAACTTGAATATCTTGGAGTTCTATGCAAAAGGGGCGACACGTTATAGCATTATGAGCATCTTTACATAAATACTCATAGAGTTGTAGTTCGGCAGATAATTTATCCATATAAGAATACTTCCTATCGCTAACCACAGGGAATGGTTTTTGTAGTAAGTTTAAGAAAAATTGATTTTAACGATACAGAATAGGTATAATTGATACTAGTGATATATATTTGATTCAACCAATGGTAATACTAATCTAAAGGTAATAATTGCACCATTTAAGTCAAATTAAATTTAATTTCAATAATCTAAAAATTTAAAATATTTTAGATATTAACTGGTATTGGCAAACTATCAATTGTTAATTAATTTTTTTTGATAAATATGAGCAGCCATTCATTTCATGGGATCTTGTGTATCCATATGCCTATGTAGATTAGTTCAAAGGGCGTAAAATTTGTACTGGAATGTATAGTATTGTTATAAGCAATAACTGCATATGGCATTAAACATACAATGTCTTCATTTTTATCTTTTTCTTTTAAAAGTCTAATATGTTCAATTAAAGTTGAATTTAATGTTTCAAAGGGCTGTTTGATTTGGGCTGTTGTAAAATGTATTTTAATATTATGTGATTTGAATAATTCTTTAACACTTTCATTTTGGAATTCAGATCCGTTATCTAAAATAATTGTTTTAGGAATACCACAGAATGAAAATTACTATACCAGAGTTTAAACTACTGTAATTACTGTACCAAAATAGGTTAAAGCTTTTGAAAATTTATCAATTAACACAGGAATTTTTGATTTCAAAAGATGATAACAAAGTTACTTATGTGTTTGACAGCTAGTCAAAAGTAGGCATTTGTAGCACATGACTTTAATATTGAACTTTTAAAACCTAATAGAAATAAAGAAGAAATCTTATCAATCATGAACTCATTTAATTTCTAACCAACAATTACAGAAAAAACTAGGTTAAATAGTTGTATCCATAATATATTTACCAATATTGATATTGCTTGTGTACTAGGCATGACTGCAAACTCATATTTCAAATCATAAAGGGCAAAAAATAATCTTCGAAACTAAAAACCAGTATATACATATACCAAAAACAATATAAAAGATTTTTTCCTCAAACAAACCTTTTTTTATTCAATAGCTAAAAGAAGAGAACTGGGCTGACGTTTTTGGTCAGAATGATTGTGATGTAAATAGCTAATGGGGTGCTTTTACAAATATATTTGAACCAATTTTTATTCAAAGTTTTCCAAAGAAACTAATATATAAGAAAAATAAAAAAGATCTCTATAAATATAATAAGGAAGTTAGGGAAGTAAAGGATCAATTAGATGTTTATTTGATGATTTTTTTCGATGTATGCAAACAGATACAAAATTGTAAAAACAGAGTGAGATGACCTGTTGATAAAAGGCACATAAACATAGCAGCTAACCATAAAAGCTTCTTGTTAAGGCCTATAAAGCCCAAACGAACTTTTAAGTATTCCTAAAAAAGTAAAAAATAAATTGAGCTACCGAAAAGATATATCAGCGAGTATTATCAAAATATGCATTTACAACAACAAGTTTTCTGCCACATGTTGCACATTTCATTAAAGCATGGCCTGCATCTTAATGCATTTGACAACTATACAGTGTGTCTCAAAATTATCGAATGTATACGTAAAAATGACAAAAAAAATTGTAGTTGAAATTTGACCGTTTGGCTGGCATCCAGCCCTACTTGAATAAAAAATAAAATTTAGCATATTTTTATTTTTTTTAAATCAAGCATGTCTTAATTCGAGCTTGTTTTAAATTTTATGAGTAGGTAAAGTAGTATTCCTAGGCAAGATATAAAAAAGTTTATAAGAAAAAGTTGTTTAGAACGCAAAATTATGCCCGAATACCGAATTTTACAACCGTAGGCCTACTTTGAGTTTTACGTTTTGTGTACCAATTAATTTTTTTATTCATATATAATTATTAGAGTAAAACTAACTAATTTATTTATCTATCAGTTAAATCACTGATCTAAGAGTTACAAACCATCCCCAAAAATATGTTTGTAATAAAATGTATATAGTACATCTAATTTAACAAGAAAATTTATTTTATTTACTTATTTTAAATTTATTCAATGCAGCTATCTCAAAACATTTTTCAATCGAATTATCGAAACATTTTCCAATACCTTTCCTTGTCATTTGCTAATGGATCGGAATAAAGAATTTGCTTGACCCCGTAAATAAGAATCAGAAATGGTTAAATCAGGTGACCTTGGCGGCCACCCAATTGGGCCGCGTCTTCCAATCTATTAATTCCGAAAAGTTCTATTCAACCATTCTGCTACTCGAATAGTGGAGTGCGCTTGACAACCGTCGTGTTAAAAATAAAGATTTATTCTTTGATCAACTGGTAAAGGTTCTAAGTATTCTTCAAAAAATCTTTCCAAAATTTGAGGATATTTTTCTTGATTCATAGATCCTTTAATAAACTATGGTCCAATAATACCTCAATGGTAAGATATGGCGCACCATATGTTGACTTTTTTAAAATATTGCCTCTTGCCATGGATTCCCCCAAGTTTGGCGTTTAGTTGGACCAAAACCGACAATTTTGAAATGAAATTACACCATTTGTCGTGAGAGTAGATTCGTCCGAGAATATTATTGCCTAACCAAGCAGAAAATAATAAACGATGCGCTTCATCCCTCTCTTCTAAAGTATGCAAGTACCTTGGTTTGAATACTTTAATATTGTTGGCATGATAAATTCTTTGTAATTCAGATTTGCTCATGTTTAGCACCGCCGATCTAGCTTTCAATGACATCCGAGGGTTCTCAGCAATTGACTCCAAAGCAAAGATTGTAGCAGCATCGTTGTCATCGTATCTCTTTTTCTGCTTTTTTTTCATCTCAACACTACCCGTGGCCTCAAAAAGTTAGATTAGTCGTCTCCCAGAAGATATTACCTACTTCGACTTATTAGCGGATATTTTTCACAAAAAAAAGGATTCAAAACGTAGTTTAACGACATATATTTTCACTACCATACGATTGCACAATGAAAATTTTCTGCTCCAAATTTAACATTTTTCTGTTAATTCCGATATTATTAATAACTTTATACATTTTTAAATTACTTACTTTACAATAAAATAATGATATAAGTTTTTTGTACATAACTTTGACAGTGACAATGTTTCATTGTAGCTGCTACATTTAATTGAGAATGTTTACATTTTAAAAAGGTCGACAAAAACTCATAAATGCAGCAAAAAAGCACCCAATATAATAAGCGGCATGCATTCCACGAGCCGAAAAAATTCCTACCGATCGTAAAAAAAATTATTTCAAGAACAATAATTTTTAAAATAACTTTCACTATTTTAAATATTAATATTTATTTGGTTTTTGTTTAAACTTTGAGAAAAGTCAGAATAAATAAATAATTTAAACGTAAAAATCAAAGTAAGCTTATGATTAAGAAATTCGGTATTCAGGCTTAATTTTGCATTCTAAACAGCTTTTTCTTACAAAATTTTTTTATATCTTTTATCTTTTCTAGATATACTACTTTACCATGCTTGATTTAAAAAAAAATAAAATATGCAAAATTTTATTTTTGAATTAAGCAGGGCTGGATGCCAAACAGTCAAATTTCAACCCTAAATTTTTTGTCATTTTTATGTATAAATTCGCTTATCCTGTAGACGCACTGTAGACTGATCAGCCTACTTCTAAGTTTTTCAAAGCTGTTTAAGTTAATTGTTTGCAATCAGCTTCTCAGCTTTTTAAAAGAGTGCAATATTTTGTCTGATAATCAACATAGATATCTTGAGAGTAAATCTACACAAACTACCATATTTCAGTTTCACTTGTGTAGTCTTGAGGAATTTGGAGAGAGAGAATTGCTTTCATTGGGAATATTTTTAGATCTTTCTAAGGCATATGATTGATTAGATAGAAATTTGTTAATAAAGAAATTACAGTAATATGGAGTGAGAAATAATTCCTTAAAATGGTTCACTTCTTATCTCAACAATAGAGTCCAACAAGTAATGTTAACAGAAGAATTATAGTTAGTTTATACTGAATGAACAAAAAACGACCGTTTTCATTTTTAAAGCAAAACAAAACCAGGAAGTGACCCCAAAAGAAGTAAACCTCAACAATTACGAGGTTAAAGTGTGTGTACATATAGATGAATTTTTAGACTTTTCAGAACACATTGAACATTTACAAGTTAAATTAAATAAAGCTTATTTTTGTTTCTGTACAGTGGTAAAATACCTAAATGAATGGATTAGTATTTTGAAAACTTTGAGTCCGCAGCTAGACATGGCATTATTTTCTGGGCAGCCAACTCTAAGATAAGAAATATATTTGTCATTAAAAAAAAAGTAATTAGAATAATATTTAAGATGCAGTAGTTATAATCTTGTAAAGCTATTTTTAGATCTAAGGGAATTTCAACTGTGTAACTTGTTTATATTTGAAGCAGTGATGTTTTTATTTAAAAATAGAGATAAGTTTCCTACTTCTGTTGATCATGGGTTTAATACTCACATATGTAATATTAACTACCCTATATAGAGGCTTTCACTCTTTAAACAGAGTCCCTACTATATGTGCATAAAGTTATTTAATAAACTTCCACATAAAATATAAACTATAGGAAATCAAATGAAACAGGTTTAAACAAAAGGTGAAACTGAAAGGTGATTACCTAAGCATGTAAACTTATATGTAGTAATGTCAGGGAGATGTTTTTTTTTTTACTAAATAGGCCTTTTTTAGTGATATCATTTTATTTTATATAAGTTTTCATATATAATGTTACTTGATAGTACTAAATAAAGAAATATATTATTATTATTTCCTAATATAAGTGTATCTATATAAATAACTTTCAATGGTTTCAAATGTTTGCTATTATATTTAGATTTTCGACAGATTTTACAATTATCAATATATTTTATAATAACATTTTTCATTGATTTCCAATAATAGCTTAATTTTATTAGAGTAAAAGTTTCTTGAATTCTGCAATGAATAGTTTTTCCTTTATGAGAAAATTAAATTATTTGATTTCTTTCTTCAGGTTTAACATTATTTATTACTCGGTAAAATTAAATTAATGTCAATTCATTAAAATGGTTACTTAAAACTTGTTGGAAAACTGAACATAAATCTTGTGAGAAAAAGCTAATGAAATTTTTTTTTCTAAAAAGAAAATCCTAAAGTCATTATAGGAAATACTCTTTCAAAGACGCTCATACGAAGACTATTAACAACCCCCAAATCCCACAAGCAACTTTTGCAACAAAATATTGATGCTACATCAAAAGCCTTCTTCAGATCAATGGACACTGCCATAACCACTTGTTTTTTATCCAAAGCTCATTAAACATAATCTATGAAATTAATTATTAGATTATAAACTTAATCTAAGTTTGTTTAAACAAATGATTTTCAAAAAGAAATGAAACAGAAATGAAGGAGACAAAACAAGGGACCAGTATTCCAGAATATGTCAAACCAGAGATAAATATTAGACATCTTACAAGTAGATATCGAACACAACCCTATATGTGACTGATATAATCTGATTATTATGACTGGACTGAAAAGTGTGATTTTAAAATCCACAATCCTAAGATAAGAAATCTCAGATTTAATATGGTCTTTTTGCATTTTAATTGTATAATTTGATAACTCTTGGTTATTCAAAGTAAATACATTCTCCATGCACCCCGCAAAAAAAAAGAATATAAATCTCTCTCCAGACAAGTGGTATCCAAGACAGTCCTATCTCTATAAAAAAATGTCACATTAACTGCAAATATCGACCAAACCGAACAAAATATCAAAAGCCACAGAGAGAGCCCCCAATCTTTACTTGTGATCTCCCAATATTGGATGATAAAGAAAGCATCAAGTTTACAATAAGTATCACATGATTGACCTGGTCAAAGAAATGCCCTTTTCCATACACTGTCACAGATTTACAGAATAGTAGAACAGTATTCTGTAAATCTGTGACACTGTAAGCAAGTGCTTTGTTTACAAAACAAGTCTTTTAAGTAATCTTACCACAGCAATCTCACCATTTTAAGAATATAAGAATATTAAAAAATTAAAGGATACAGTCCATCTGACTGCTGCTTCCTTTGATCTTTTATGTGCTAGTTTTTTGGTAATTATTAAATTGCGAAGCTCTTAACTAAATGAGTTGGCAAAGACAGATATACAGTATCTTCTAGTGAATTAAAAATTAGTTTTTGTCATAGGGTTAATACTTGGTATCTGTTTGTTAATACTATTCCAAACCTTTTACTAATTTCATTATTATATTGTTCCATAAGTTTTATAATGATAGAAGTAATAAATGGTAGAAGTTGTTTATTTGATATAATAAATAATATGACTTAGAATAGGGCAACAAAAAGCAAATACCTATACTCTCAAAAATGTTATAAACTATATAATTAAATTTTTAATTACCTAAGAGAAACAGGGATATACATTTCTTAGACAGGTAAGTGACTGCTCCCTTACCCGATTTATTCAGCAAGTGTCAAACATTAAATCAGAAATATTTTAACTTACGCTATTTTAAATTGCGGTGTAAAATAGTAGTAGTCCAATATAAATACATGGGTCCTCCTTGCATGGATCCCCTTCGCCATTGCTGCCTCCTTATTCAGGAAGAGAGTTAAAATCTCATCTACCAGCCCTATGCACGCCACTTTCTATCTTGCCGTCTTCCATGAGTGCGTACACGATATGCTGGAATTGTCAAAGGGTCTTTTCTGGAATTTCACACTTATTTTCTGACCATTGCCTACAACGTAAAAGAAAAACAATAGAATTAACGGTTAGTATTCAAGAGGTTTGCCGCCTTCTCACATTTAACACTGTTGTTACTGACAGCTGCCAATGTTGTCTGTCAATATCAAGTGTCAAACGAAAAGAAAATAAACTAATGCTTCATCCAGATGTTACAGATATCGACGCTACCGGTCGATATTCATTTGGGATTCATTCTTCATTCCCTCGAAGTATCGTATACTTTTGTATATATATGTTACCGCTAATATCCAAAATCCGCTAATATGCATAATAGCTAGACATATTGGGAATTATGCGTAAATACTAAAACCGTTGGTAGTTATGCAAAATAACGGCGCGTATCAGAAATTATCGATAACTACTAAAATCACTTAGATTCAATTAGAAATTAAATTATTTATAATTATTAAAGATTTCTTAATAAGTTTTTATTATTGTACGTTTATGGCCACGGTTGCTCCTGATTTGATGTTATGACATAGTATATGAGCAAACTATAAATTATATGAGTGAACTTGTGAAAAGATCGGCTTAAATCGCATTTTTTCCCATAGTGCGGGACAAACAGCACAAGTTTTTACTATCGCAATGGTCCACAAAAACACTCAAATACGTCTTTTTTCAGCTCATACACTAAAGAAAAAATAGAACTTCACAAATGCCGTGTTACCATTTCAAATTTTTTTTAAGCGGTTTTAGGAAAAAGAATGTTAATAACTTTTTTTGCTTTGAAGACCTTATTTTTGAGCTTAGAATAACATATATCTTGTTCTACTTTTTATTTTTAATCCAAAATCTAACATGAATAAGCTAAATTAATACTATTCATTTTTCAATTTATCTCTTTCTTTGAAGAATTTTTTGTTTTGTTTATTACAGGTCGCAGGGCCAGACTCAAAGACAGCAGAGATTGATTTGAGACAGGATTGCTTTACGCATGGATAATTCTATGTAGCCTGTTCTAGAACAAGTTCACCAAAAAATTTATCAATTCTGGCACAAGAAGGCAAAACAAAAAAAGTTGTTTACAAAGAAGTTCTTCAGTAGAACTTTTCTTTTATTTTCAAATTTCACGCGAGCAACGCCGCGGGCATTTAGCTAGTTCATAAAGCGTTTGTTGACATTTAGTAGAATTATTTATTTTTATTATTTTTTTATTTTGCTTTTGGTCTCTTTGGGATGCAATTCTACTAGTAACTTCAAGTATGTCGATCTGGGTATCTGTGTCTATAGGTATCTTGTATGGACTTCTCAATTTTCGGATCTTCTGGCACCGTGATTACCACTTTGAGTATCTGTTGCAAGAGGGCTACCTACTTTTATAGCTGTGTATACTGTGTCGGCCAATTTTAAGGCCTGCTATTTTCTTAAAATTATCTACTTTACGTAGTAATAATAACTAACGTAGTAATAATGTCTTTGTTCGGGACAGTATTATTTTCCCTTAATTTCATAATGAGTTTAAGTGTAGTGGCAACAGCGCTCATCTGTCAATCTATTTATAATTACGCCTTGTTATTTCCCCGCTCCCCGGACAATAAGTTAGTCGTCTATTGTCATCCATTCGGTAACAATTAAGTAATGTCGCGCGGCCGCCGTGTTTTGGCCCTCTGTAATTATGCGGTTACTCATGTAAATTTTAAGTTTAATGTTTGTTAAATACTCCCGATAACTGTGTAAAAAGTGTTTATTTGTTTTCTTTATCATTTGAAACTCAAGTATGAATAAATTACGTTCGAGTACGAGGAATTCGTAGTTTATCATTTGCCCTATATCCGAGTATTTTAAGTGGATAAAGCAGCTAAGACGGGTGGTTTTAGCTGGCCCCCACAGTCTTCTTCTCCCGTTTGTGTTTTCGCATCTGTAGATTCCTTAGCTACTATTTATTATATAATTATTTAATCTTTTTTCATATTTTGCGATCTTAACGTTTTGTTCCTTTTTTGTCTGATGTCTTTCGTATTTGTCACTTTTATATTCTGCAACCGTTTAGTTTTGTTAAGCTTATTTGCTTTGCTAAAGTTTTAATATTTTTGTGTACATTTTGCGTCTGGTCAAAAAACTTCATTAGTTCGTCAACCCTAGTTTTCAGTACTTCAAGGTTTCTCGATATGATCCAAAATATATTCTGTTCTTCTGGAGTAGCGTTTCGTTTCCTTTTTTTGTTGTTGTTACATACTGCGTCTTCCTCTTCACTTGTCTGGTGTTTCTTTAGCTCCGACGATATGGTCCCCTTTGCAAATGGGGGTGTCCTGGATATACTGTTTCTCGCTGAAAAGAATCCATCTCTAATAATTCCTTTCTCTTTCCTTTCTCAGTCGCATAGGACTGCTCCCAGGCCTGGTTCCCTGCCAATGGAAATGAGCAGTTTTTTGGTTGACGGTCGGACGCGGCCTGCTCAACCGCATCACCGACCGGAACTGGGGATCCGTGCCGCTGCTCCGTAAACTTTTCTCCTGTAGTTTTACCCTGCTATTATTTATTTATAGTTCTTGTCCATAGCCGAGTCATTATCATGTTATCAATTTATTTTATTTTAATTTTTTTTGCCCTCGAAAACCTAATAGCGCCGGGATCGGAAATATCAAGGGTTGACCAAGAGCGGTCGAAATAGAAAGACGAAAAGAGTCTCGCCCCAAGTTTAGAGGAAAGAAGGCGAGGGTGAAGGAAGGAAAGTGAGTATGAAGGTAAGTACCTGAGCCGCTCTTTGCAGACAGTGATCCAATCTCGCCGTAGAAGCATTCGAGATTGGATAACTGGGAATCAACTCGTTTATTACTTCCGACACTCTATCATCTGTCAATTTTATTGGTTCTGTACCGCATTCTATGTTTTTCCTGACAATGTGATAGGCTTGTCTTCACAGGTCGTTCTCCAGTTCATTACAGAGTTCTTTCCACATTTTTGTTTTTTCCTTTCTAATTTCGTCCTTGAGCGCTTTTCTTGCGTTTATGTGTTCTTCATGGGCAGCACTTCGCTGTTCGACTGTTGCCAAGTCAAATTTTGTTTGTATGAGACCTTTGTTTTGCCCTGCGACTTCTTTGGCAGCTCTTTCTTAGTGTCTCTATTTTTTACTCCACCAGTATGGGTTCTTTGTCTGGTCCATAATGTATATCTGTAGAATCGTTGAGAATCTTTTTGACCATATTTGTCAGATTGTAGTGATTTTCTGGTTTTTCTCTCGGTTAATTCATTCCTCTTCTCGCGTAGCCTTTCTCTGTTGATTATGGTTTTATTTTTGAATGTCATGCTTGATATAATTTTTAACGAGAATTTTAACAGCTATATGTAGATGTAGTGATAAGGGCTCGTGATCCAAAACCCTCCACTCTCTAATTTTTTTAGCTATTCCTTGCGTAGATAGAGTTAAGTCTATATGAGATCTCGAGTTTCTCCTTACGAATGTGGGGGTTCCGTCATTATGAACTGCTAGTCCAAGTCTTGCCCCGGGCTCCAAGATATATTGTTCTTTTCTATCAGTTTCCGGCGAACCCCATTCTTCTGCTTTCGTATTGAAATCACCAGCTACTACTGCCTCTCGTTCTGTAGTCTCTACCATATCTAGCAGTGTATCAATGTAAGTTTTATGTTGTTGCAGCAGAATATTTGGAGATGCCTAAAACCCATAGATTTTCTGAAGTCCCAGCACTCATAACCTTCTTTCATAACCCTCTTGACATTAATGTTTGTGTTTAAGAGTTTAACCAGGCCACCCACCTTGCCCTGTCTGCACTCCAGAGTGACTTTTTTGTTAATTTTATATTTGAATCACTCACTACTAAAATATCTGTAGATTCTTTTGCTGCAACTTTCGCTGCCATATCGTGGGCACCAGCGGAGCGGTCGGCGTTTGTTTGGAGCATCTTCAACATATTTAATTGGATTTAATAAATAAGTAAAATATGTAAAATTAATTAGGAACTAGTACTAGAAAGAATATATCACAGTCTTTTTACAGTCGGTCAAAGTTCATATCACAGTTTTATCACATATTAGGTTTCTCTTTATGACAGTCGTATTTTCTCTACTTCTTGGCTTGCGAAATGGCTCTCTTAAAAGCAGTTCATCGGCCTGTTCCCAATTTGTGTCCCTTATTGCAGAACACAATCTTTAGAGAGGTGACTGGTCTTGAGTGGTCCTTACCACAATTTATGCATATACTACGTTTTTATGTTTTCCATAGTTTCTTCTATTTTTTGCTTAAGGAATTTCACTGCTTGATCGTTTTTATCCGTCACCAAGAGAACACTGCCACTTTTTGCCTCTTGCATTTTCTGAATTATCTTTTTACTGTGCCTCTTAATTTGGCTTTCAGTTCTTTTGCAATCTCTTCAAAGGGGTTGTTGCCCTTCTCGAGGATTATGACAGTTGTGCCTCTCTGCCATCTCCTTCTGTCATTTTCTTTTATTTTTTCTTCTTTCTGCAGGTCTTTCTCATTGTTTGTATAGATGGTTACGTATGTATTTTGGCCATAAAAAATGGCCTCAACCATTTTTTTAAACCTGTGAATTTCCATTCCTTCTATTTTATGGATTGTCACTTTATCATCATCTATAGTTTCCTGTCGCAGTTCTATTAAACGATCCCAAAGTTCCTTCTCACTAGTTCCCTGGTTTATTCTAATGATCTTTTGATTTGTGATTTCTTGTGATCTTCACTGCTGTGCGGTTGTACACCTCAAAATTGGCTTCCGTGTCGATGATTTCTCGATATCGCTCTTTAAACAGCGCCTCGATGCTCGTACACATTTCTAATTCGTTTGCACATACTAAAATGACTTTAACCGTTGCCTCTTTTGTTTTGAGGGGGTTACCTACTTTTATTTCGGTGTTCAGATAAACACTGTCCTTCCAGTCCCTTTGAGGTTCCGTGTTCCATACATCGTAAGATGTTAGTTTTCCTGTGTCAAGTAGATCTCTTTCACCTTGCTGAGTCCACACTGAAGTTTGTGTACCTTCATCTACCTTCTCCCTTTTTTTATTAGGAAACTATTAAAGTTCTTGTAGAGTTCCCTTTCCACTTTACTGGCCGCTTGATTGATAGTCTGTGCTAGCCCTTTTACTTGTTTGTAGACATTTTTATTTGCTCGTCCGAACTCTACTAATTCGTTTATGTTTTGCAATAATTCTGTAATATTTTATTGCATCCTTTGTTGTGCTTCCATCTTGTGGCATTCTCTTTCGGGTTTTGGAGATGTTTCTGTAAGCGATACATCCGTACGTTTGCTCTTATCCATTATACTTGTGAGAAAAACGACTCGCCGATGCGTTTGAAACTCTCCTTACAACATCAGGTGAATTAACGGTTCCTCTTATTGATCTTCTGCGTTATTCAAGGTCTTCAAGTCTTAGTAGTAGTTTACGTTAATCTTCGTCAATACTTTGGCTACATAGTTCGGTGTTAGTGCTACTTAGTTTCTTGGATTCTGTGTTCCGTAATGGTAGATTGTCCCCCCCAGAATCCGTGGAATAGCCCTCCATAGCGGAGGAGTGGGATTCCCCAGTATAGCACATACCATTGTGTTACAGCGTTACTCGTACGCCACCATTCGCCCCCGGACTATAAGCAATCGAATGACCTCGGTTTGTCGCGCTGTTTCTCGTGCTCGTGCGTCGACGCGTACTTCGGAGAAAATCGTCTGGCTCTCCGAAGTTTCTGACGAATTCGAGATGATTGGATGGTTGCTGGTATAATATAAAGGAGGATTGTTTGGCGCGGAGAATTTATAAATCAAGCAACGTACCGCAAAATTTACTCACACTGGGCACAGTATTTTATGTTTGCTTGTCTTGTTGGTGTTCGTAGTGGTTGTAAAATCTTTTATTTCATGCATCAAGAGATACTATTTGTTATAAAATTGACCAAATCAAATTAGTGTTAAAGAAGAATGGAGTGCTGGCTTAAAGGTGTTGCAAAAAATGTGATTCGTTTGAATGATGCGTCAGATCAAGGTGATATGAAGGCGTCAAGTTCTAGTTTTATGGTCTCAAGTTCAAGTAGTAAAACATCTAATAACACACTGAAGGTGAAAAAAACGAAAGTATGACGAATCATACCTTAATCTCGGATTTGTTGATTCTAACGGCTCACCTCTTTGTATGTTGTGCAGGAAACTCCTTCTTAATAGTTCGATGGTACCTGCTAAGATGCGCTGACATTTAGGAACTGTACATCCCGACTTCAAAAACAAAAGTAAAGAATTTTTTCTACGTAAAAAAGAACAATTAATAAGAAGCCAAAAAACTATGACGTATGCGACTCAGACTGTGAATGAAAAGGCCACGGAGGCATCGTATTTGGTTAGTTACCGCAGTGCCCAAGCAGGAGAAGCACACACTATAGCTGAAAAGCTAATAAAACCATGTGTGGTAGACATAACAAAATGTAGGCTCGACGAAAAATCTGTAAAGCATCTTTCTACAGTACCGCTTTCGAACGATACAGGTACGCGCCGAATTGGGGATATCTCAGCAAACATAAAACAAGAACTGGTTTCACGGCTTCAAAATAACAAATTCGTCTTGCAAATGGATGAGTCGACTGATGTCGCTGGACTGGCCGGCCATCTTGCTAGTAATTGTGCGATATTCATGTAAACATTCACTTGAAGAAGACTTGCTTATGTGCTCATCGCTGCCTACTAACACAACCGGAGAAGACATTTTTAACAGGATTAATATATTTTTTAAAGAAAACCCAACTCGATTGGAATGATTGCATTGGAGCCAAGGCAATGATAGGTAGAACAGCAGGAGCAATATCACGAATAAAAATGAAAGCGCCAATTTGTAATTCCAGAGACTGCATCCTGCGTAGACAACCACTCGCTGTTAAGAAAATGCAAACAAATCTAAAATTGGTTCTTGATGAGTCAGTAAAAATAATAAATTTTGTCAAGTCCCGTCCACTACAATCCCGATTGTTCCCAATATTATGTGAACATTATGGTAGCGATCATAAAACACTATTGCTCCATACTAAAGTGAGATGGTTGTCTCGGGGTAAAATTTTGAGAAGGCTTTTTGAACTAAGAACAGAATTAAAAACTTTTCTAGACTAGACTAGCATTTTTAGCAGACATATTTGGAAAACTTAACCAATTAAATCTGCCACTACAAGGAAAACAGACAACAGTTTTATGTTATGCGAACAACAAAATAACTGCCTTTAAAAGAAAATTAGATTTTTGGATTACTTATTTTGGTAAGAGAGAAATCGGAAGCTTTTTATTGCTAAGTTAGTTGCTTAGCCACCATAGTCTTAGTCATACAGAAATAGTTCAAAATGAAATATTTGTTGGATTGGTGCAATATCTCAATTATCTGCAAGGGACTTTTGAATCTTACTTTCCTGAAGAACAGATACAAAACTGAAAATAAACTTATGGATTTAAAACCCTTTTTCATCAAAATGCAGAAGCCTGAAAATATGTCAAATCAGATCAATGAATCATTTCTAGAAATGACATCGGATACAAGCATGGAATCATTGTTCAAAACAGTTTTACTAAATGATTTTTGGTGCAGGTTTCGTGATGAATATCCACAATTTGCCACAGAAGCTTTGAATGTTCTTCTGCCGTTCCCAACAACGTATTTGTGTGAAACGGGATTTTCAGCATATACAGCTACAAAAACAAAATACCGCAATAGACTGGATACCGAACCAGACATGAGAATTCAAAATTCTTCTATCAAGCCTGACATTACCCAGTTGATGAGGAATAAAAAACAATTACATGCCTCGCATTAAATGAACTTAGTGTTATCATTTGCTTACTAACTCACTACTTACTGAATCTATCTTTTTTTGTATGATTATTAATAAACAATTCACTTATAACTGCTTTTGCTTTTAGCTTAGAGTCTAGGGTTCCGTTAAAGATTTATTTTTTTAAATGGGTTCCGTCACGAAAAAAGTTTGAGCAACATTATTCTATTGAATAGCAATACCACGAAGAACGTTCTAGCTGGAAAGGAAAAGCAGTGAGAGCAAGTATGAGACAAGGATGGAAATAGAGTCGAGAGTCAGTATTTTCTACGTATTTTGAGAGCAGGAATATTTTAATATATAAGCGGGATCGTGAGGCAGAGCAAGGCAATTCAATTCGACGGGACGACGAGACAACGAATACAATTCAATTCAGTTCGGAGCTTAATACAAGCCAATATTTCATGCGCCATAGTGTTTTAGAGTTTAGTTGCGCCGACACGAATTTACGTTTACTGCGCAACAATTTGATACTGAAAATATTACTTTGTCAAATTGATATCAGGAAATTCTTCGAAAGAGGTAAGTCAAAACAAAACAAAACCTAATATGACTATTTGATTTCTTAATTCAAACCACAAAGTTAACAAATTTTGAATATAGCAATATTACTTTAACTGATAAGTCCGAAGTAAATGATATTTGAATTATATTTATTTTGATCTCTTTTTTCCGTATTTTCATGCTATGCCTAAACACCGTAATAGAAATTTTGTGTATCCATTTTTTACGGACAACACGCGAAAAAAGAAAAAAATGTCGGAAAAGTAGCAGTGGAAGTGATGAAAATGACAGCTATGATAAAACTACTCATTTAATGTCAAGATCATTACATGCTAACATTGGACAAGCGTCACATTCTCCAGAAGCTGTTATATATCTGTTGCCGACTATTCTTCTCCATCGACGTCCCAACAAACTTATGACATCAACGTCGATCCTGAAATTATAGTGGACGATGGATATCATGGAAATGATCTGGGTCGTCATGTTGGGTTGGCTACCCAGGTATCGACGGAAAAGAAGAGGGAGTTGGATAAATAATCCTTAAATCCTGCCCAGAATTTACGATTTTGAAAATGATTTGAAAAGAAAGCAATTTGCAAGCCATTTGAAAAAAAAATTAATCATGCTTGGTTGGATCAATCTTCGAATATATTAGCCATGGTGCATCATGGAGAAATTTTGGGATCATTTATGGTCAGGCCACATATAAAAAATATGCATGGAGACTGCCGAAAGTATGCAACGACCAACCTTCATCTAACAGAGACAAATGATGCAAAAAATTTTCTTGAAAATGTTCCTGTAGACATCTAACTGCAAAGTGGACACCAAAAAGCAATCGATGAAAACAGACAAATATTGTCATCAATTATTTCTTGTATAGTATTTTGCGGTACACATGATATGCCTATTAGGAGAAAACAAACAGATGAGGGTGTTTTAGTAGATTTATTGAAGTTGAGAATCAATTCAGGGGATGATAAATTAAAGAGTCACCTAGGAAAGTGCCGTCGCAATACAGTTTACACATCTCCAAAAATACAAAACGAATATATTGATACATTTATGTATAATGATACATTTATGTGACGAAGTTATTAAGGAGAATATAATGTGAAGTGAGGTTCAGAAGACCATGGCTTACTCAGTCTTAGCTGATGAAACAGCAGACCTAGCTGGGAAAGAACAGCTGTCAATAGAGATGCGATTATACGACGAAAGCAAAATGAAAATCAGAGAAGAATTTGTAGAGTTCATTGAACTAAAAGTTCAAAATGCTTCAGCAATTGCCGAAGCAATTGACAATTTCTTGATTAAAGCAATTGACAATTTGTTGATTAGTTCTAACCTCCCAATCAAAGATTGCGAAAGGTGTGGATTCGATGGCTGTTTTACAATGGCTGGGAAAGAGGGTGGCGTACAAGCCATTTTGAGAAAAAAATATCCTCGTGCTTTATATTTTTATTTTTCAAGTCACAAACTTAACCTTGTTGTGAATGATGCGAACGAAATGCCAGAAATTAGAAATACTTTTGCCACTGTAAAAGATGTTATAAAGGTTTTCAGAGAATCGTCTACACGTCGAAATTACGCTCCAAACCTATCACGCATGTGTAAGACGAGTTGATCCGAAAAATACAAATCAATCAGAAAGTTTTCTCAAAATTTCCCAGAGCTTAAGAAATGTCTAGAAACGTTATCCGTAGAGGAAATATATGCCACCGGAAAATCTGCATATCAGTTGCATTCAGCCGTTACAAAACAAGTGTTTATTATTGCTCCACAAACAATAGCCAAATATTCAGCAGTTTTAAAACCAGTAGTTAGCGCACTGCAAGCTAAATCGATCGACATGATCTCGGTGGGAGAACACATCTAAAATATCAAAGATATTCTCAGAAATGACCACGAGTTTCCTGATAGAGTAATGAGTAATTAAATGCTTCAAAAAGCGCGAGCTGTTGCAATGGATTTGAACATAGAAATGTCGGTTCCACGTCTTGCTCACAAGCAAACACATAGAAGTAATCCGCCATCAGACAATGATAACGAATATTGGCGGCGTGAGTGCTTAATCAATAATATTGTTGATTATTTTAAGTGTGTTACAAACCTTAATGAAAAAAAACAATGCTAAGAATCTCATTTATTTTATTCAAATTATTACAGCTAAGCCAACCACCAACACTCACATTTACAGATTTTTGCGTCTTGATTTTTTAACTGCAGAATCACGGATAAATTCTCAATGTATTAACAGAAACAACTCTGACTACTATCAACAACTGAATAGTTTTCCTTCCTCAATGAAGATCAATGATAGTTTTAAGCATGTTTCAAGGCAGAACATGATCTTTCAGTAGTACACTTTGAAATAGAAAGTTGAAACAAACAATTTAATGCAATGCAAAAAATACTTTTTTTACACTTAATTTGCCTTGAATTTTGCCGCCCTAGGCCATAGACTATATCTTCTTTACGGTAAGTCCGCCACTGTGTACAATATTTTTTAAACTTACCACTTTCAATAAAAGTTGCTATAATGTGAGATGGACAAGTTCCATGCATTTTTATGCTCCCTCCAGTTTTTGTAATATCTTTTTAAATACTTTCCAGTAAAACCTACAATAAACAAATCTTCTTAATACAAATACAAATAGGTTTTTAAAACTATCATTGTAGTAATTTTGTTAATAATTAATAATATTAATAATTATACCACTTATATAATAATAATTAATATAAGTGGGCCGATTTAGTTCGCCTTTTATATTTTTAAATTTTACATTTCGAGTTACTTCTGTTGCAATTATAATATCAAATCTTAGAATTTGTCAGAGTTGTTTTACAAAATACATATGCACAGGGGCAAGGAAGGTGTTTTGTTTCCAAGCATATTCATCGATTCTCTGTTGTCAAGCTTACACGCATTTTCAAAAGAGGAAATTTTCAGCTATAATTAACACAAGATGTAAAAACCACAACACTGTCAAAGTCCTAATTAAATATTTGCACCAAATATGCTATTTACTAATAAGTACGAATCGTACTTAACGATTACGTAAGCAGCTCCAGACGAGAAGGAAGTCTCACACATAATTTCCTCCACACATAATTCCTCCACATATAATAATATTAATTTATTGATGTTAGATTTTGGGTTAAAAATTAAAAGTAGAAATAGATATATGTTATTCTAAGCTCAAAAATAAGGTCTTGAAAGCAAAAAAGTTATTAACATTCTTATTCCTAAAACCGCTTCAAAAAATTTGAAATGGTAACACGGCATTTGTGAAGTTTTATTTTTTCTATCTGTTCTATAGTGTTTGGCTGAAAAAAGACGTATTTGAGTATTTTTGTGGACCATTGCGATAGCTGGTCGACCATTGCGATAGTGCTGTTTTCCCGCACCATGGGAAAAAGGCGATTTAAGCCGATCTTTTCACAAGTTCACTCTTATAATATATAGTTCACTTATATACTATGTCGTAACATCAAATCAGGAGCAACCGTGGCCATAAACGAACAATAATAAAAACTTTTTAAGAAATCTATAATAATTATAAAATATTTAATTTCTAATTGAATCTAAGTGATTTTAGTAGGTATCGATAAAACGGTTTTAGTATTTACGAATAATTCCCAATATGTGTAGCTGTTATGCATATTAGCGGATTTTGGATATTAGCGGTAACATATATACAGAGCGTGTTTTCGTTCGTTACTTATAGGAAACTGCAGAGGCGAAATTTTGCAACGTCGCGCGTGTACGAGTGCCTGCGATAGAGCACCGCCCCGGCAGGCCCGAGGACTAGGGGTGGTAAGATCAGTTCCTTTTTGGGATCAGGTGCACCTGCTCCAGTTCCGGCTGTGAACCTAGCTCCGTTTATCAGGTGCAGGTGCACCGGGCTGAACCAAGATTCGAACTATGCTTTTTATTTTTATGACCCTCTCCTATTTACTGTTCCCACCTTTTAGTGTTATTAACAAAAATTTTACATTCTAAATTCTATGTCTATGATTTCTATGTTCAATTATAATTAATCATCCTGTTAGCTGTAATGTATGTAATATGTATGAATTTATGAAAGCATATAGCAAATAGTTCAAATCAAATACCCCTTTTAAGAATTTAAATGAATATGATACTATGTACTTATACTTATTATACTATAATAACTTATATATTTCTGCTTCGGTATTGTATTCGGCTTTGGTATTGATATCCCGATTCCCGAGAGGATCAAACCATTGAAATTGTATGTTTGGCTGTTTCGCTGTTCTGTTCGACAATCTGCGGTTAGATGGCGGCAACTGCACTGTAATCTTTTATTCGATTGGTTTATTTGATTTGTGAGTTAATTGCGGGTTGCGGAGTTTTATTTTTAACGTAACAAACAAAATGTTTAAAAAGACAAGCGCAATTTGGGACTTTTTCTCTGTGTTAGACTCAAATAATGCCAAGTGTAATATTTGTGGTACCAAAAAAATTTGTGCGAAGTCGTCAACTTCGAATATGAAACGCCATATTTTACGTAAACATCCTGCAGTAAAAATCTTGGAGGCAAGTACTGCAAGTCAGAATGTTGTTTCGGAAAAGAAGGACGAGGAAAGAGATAAGGAAATGGCCTCCGTATCTGAGGTGAGTAAAAAGTTAAATCAATATGTTATGCGACCTAAGGAGGGCCCTCATCGTCCAAAACCTATTTTTTATTATTGACATTTTAGGTATCGTAAAAGACTTAAAACCGTTAATCACCGGTAGTCAGAATAACCATTAACTACATTTTTTTTTACTTGTGTTTATATTAATTGTTTTTTTTTAATTTATAATTTAAACTTAGCGTTTTTCTTTTCCATCTTTCCTGCGTTCCATTCGAGTCGCTAACATCCCCATTTAGCATTAAGATGCTAAGAGCCTTTTTTTCGCGAAGATCGCGTTGAATATTCATTACGTAGGCATATAAACAATTAAACATTACTATATACTGCATGCGGTCCAATATCGTTCACCCAATTAGGGTGAAACTTCCGGTAGTTCAGTTGGAAGCATACCCTAGAATGCAGTTTCCCCCTGCGCGAACGCGCTTATTTTTTTGTTTCCTATTAGTGGTTTTGAAAGTGGCTTTTGATAAATTTTCAATTACGTATGCTTCAATTTATTAATAGGTATATTATCATTATTACTTAAGTTTTTCATACATATTATATAAAAATATTTAAATAATTTGATTTTTTTTATAGGAACCCGTGGTTAACAAAAAACAAGGACAAGAAGTTGTATCGAAAAAACGGAGTCAGACTGAAATCGGTTCATTTTGTTACAAGCGACAAAAATTGCCCGCCAAACAGAAAATTGACGAAGTACTACTTGGTTTGTTTACTATTGACTTCCAGCCTTTCAGTATGGTCACAGACAAAGGATTTAAAAGGTTTGTCAATGTTCTTAATCCTGAATATGTCTTACCAAACCGTCAAACTATATCGAAGGTTATGATTCCATCTAGATATGAACAATGCTTAAATAAATGTAAGTCTTTACTTCAGAAAACTAATATTAAAGGTGTATGTATTACAACAGATTGCTGGACCTCAAGAAATAATGAGGCCTACATGGCAGTTACAGTGCATTTCATTGACGATTCATTTACAGCGCAACATATATTGCTAACCTGTAGGGCATTTAGTGAACGGCACACAAGCGATAATTTGGCAAAAGAGCTTCAAAATATATTGGAAGAGTGGAATATTTCAAAACGGGTAACAACTCTTGCCATATCAGACAATGCAGCCAATATAAAAAAGCCAATAGAAGATCTGGGATTAAAGCATTTGGGCTGTTTTGCCCATACACTAAACTTAATTGTTACCGATGCCCTCAAAATTGCAAAAACCGACGAGATATTGACAAAAATTTAAAAAATAGTGGGATATTTTAAAAGAAGCACTACCGCAAATAGCAAATTAATGCAATATCAGAAAAATATTGGTGTTGCCACACCCAAAAAATACTGCAGGAAGTACCTACAAGGTGGAACTCCACTTTTTATATGTTGGAACGTTTTGTAGAGTTGGAAGACACAGTAAAAGCTACAATGGCTCTTCTTGACGGTTCACTTCCAACTATAAATAATCATGAGTGGGCTTTTATAAAAGAACTTATTACTTTTCTTCGTCCATTCGAGTATGTTACTGTTGCTGTAAGTGGTCAAAATTATATAACCGGTGCTTTAGTGATAGTTTTCGTTGCTGGTCTCTTTAACGTTCTTAATGAATTAGAAACTTCAAAGGAAATAAAATCAAACCTTTTTCTTGAAAGCCTTCGTATTTTAAAAGAAGACATTCAGAGGCGATTGGCAAATGTCGAATATAGCACCACACTGGCAATGAATACCTTTTTGGATCCTAGGTTCAAGATGTTTCCTTTTTAAAGTTCTGGAGCTGCTGAGCAAATTAGAAAAAAAGTTATTCAGTTAGTAGCTGAAAAAATATCTCAAACTTTGAAAGTATCAGCTACAGCCGCAACAGTTACGAACGTCTCAGAAGAAACAATATTTTCAAAGGCTTCGACTTCGAAAGAGCAAGTGGTCCAAAAAGAAGTAGATGTTAAATTTTCTATTTGGTCTGCACTTGACAAAAAGGTAGCTGTAAAACAGCCCTCAGGAACTAGCCAAAGCAAAGCTATCATTGAGGTGCAGAGATATCTCGATGATGACATTTTACCAAGAAATGAAGATCCTTTACTTTGGTGGAAAGAGCAAAAATATAACTATCCCAATTTAAGCGTTCTGGTTAGGGATAATTTGGATTTTGTCTAGCAACCTCGGTTCCCTGTGAACAACAATTTTCCAAAGCTGGACAAGTGCTGAATGAACGGCGAACACGTCTTAGCTCTCAAAATGTAGAAAAAATCTTATTTCTTTACACAAACGATTATGTAACTAAATAATTTAATATTTTAGTTTTTTCTTTAAATATGGTATATTTTGTTTTTGTTCTTGTTTTATTTTTAAATCAATTTTGAATTTAGTAATTAGTTTTGTTCGATACCGCTATGTCTTTTCTTTATACCTAAATATATTATTTTATCCTAAAATTTGTCTATTTTGTTACTACAACTGTTCTAGAGTAGATATTATTCTATTTTTCGTAATTTAACTCCTTTCATTATTTACAAAAACTAAAGTATTTAAATTTAATTTTCACAAATTGTCAAGTCCAAACCGCCATCATTATAAAATTCTCTAACGTAATATGCTCGGTCCGATTCCGACTAAATCCTAGCTTTAGTTCCTGTTGAGAGTTGGGACCTGGTCTGTAGGTGCACGCCGGATTCGTTTCGAACCGGTTCAAGATCTGACATTACACTAACAAATCCGTAGTGCACCTGCACCTGGGTATTATAGGTTTTGGGATCAGGTGCACCGCTCCGAAATGGCGAACTAGGTCCAAAAGAGCAGGTGCAGGTCTTTTATACCATCACTACCGAGGACGGGATTAGTAAACATTTGACTTTCGTGGAGCTGCGTCTTTTGGCGACAAAATGTCCCAAAATATTACGCGAAAATCCAGGCATTTTTAAAATATTTATTCTAATGCGGGTTTTACAGACATGACAATGTGTAAAACCCGCATAGAATTGTAATCTTAAAATGTTTAATATGCTGTGCTTTGCATAATGAAAATTAAAGCGTTATTCTAATAAAAAATAAAATATCAACTCTGATAAAAATATAATAAAAAATCATAAATAAAACTCTAATAAACAAACTTAACAACATATCATTTTTTAAATAAAAGGCTTAAATAAACCGTCTTCTTTCGCTAAACAAAAACTTAACCTATCGTAAAAGCTATTTCGCACCTCCAAAAGAGTTTCAGGTAAAATGGAATTGGCACCTTCGACAATTTTATTTCGCAACTCCTCTAAATTTGTTGGCCTACTAAATTCATGCTTGTAAATGGTCTGTTTAAGGTAACCCCACAGATAAAAGTCATTTGGAGACAAATCTGGAGGCCATTTAATATCGCCAGTCCCACTAATAAGGCGGTTAGGAAAAGTATTTGTTAAAAATTCTTTTACCCTAGCCGCGTTATGAGCAGGACAGCCATCTTGCTGAAAATAAACCGATCCCAGGTCTACATCAGGTAGGTTTTGAATGGCAGGAAGAACTTGTTTTTGCAGCAACTCAAGGCACTTTTGGGCGTTTAAAGTGCCATCAATAAAAAATGGCCCTATAACATTGTCGCCCAAAATACCTGCCCAAACATTCAATTTCTGAGGATACTAGGTACAAAACTGAAAACTTCTGTGCTCATTTTCCTGAGACCAATAACGAACAATGGAAGGAGTATTTTTGCCATGTAATGAAAAGAAAATTCATCAGAAAACAAAATATTTTTTAAAAAATATTCGTTTTCATTTGCCCTTTCCATCATGGTTTCACAAAATTCAATTTTTCGCCACTGGTCTTCAAAAAATATTTCCTGAGTTTTTGAATGCTTGAAACATTTGTACCCATTTTTTTTCCAGATACGAACAACAGTTTTATTGCTTATTCCCAGTTCCTCTCCAACACTTCTAGTGGACCGTGTCGAATCAAGTTCTAAGGTACTGCAAACCATTTCTTCCCGCCGTTCTATATCCTGGACCACTTCAACAGGTGGTTCTTGACGTTTTGTGTGACATTTTTTACAATCTTGAAGACAAAAAGATGTCTCAAAATTTGTAACCACATTTAAAACCGTTTTTGCACAAGGAATCGGTCTATTCTCAAATGTCACTGAAAACAAATCTCTACATTTTACTGCCGCATGATTTCGGCTTCTGTTGTGAGGTATCGATGGAAGCGGGGATAAGTGTCCAGGCTAGAACTATCGATCGGCTACGCAGCAGACCTCACTTTGTAGTGTTGCTGCACGTTGCATTAATAATTTTTGAGCTTTATTTTCGTGTTTTTTTCACTATGGCTGTTTATAGCCCTTCCGAAAGAGTTCAACTAATTAAATGGTTTTATGGAGGCAATTCGGCAGTAAAATGTAGAGATTTGTTTTCAGTGACATTTGAGAATAGACCGATTCCTTGTGCAAAAACGGTTTTAAATGTAGTTACAAATTTTGAGACATCTTTTTGTCTTCAAGATTGTAAAAAATGCCACATAAAACGTCAAGAATCACCTGTTGAAGTGGTGCAGGATATAGAACGGCGGGAAGAAATGGTTTACAGTACCTTAGAACTTGATTCGACACGGTCCACTAGAAGTGTTGGAGAGGAACTGGGAATGAGCAATAAAACTGTTGTTCGTATCTGGAAAAAAATGGGTACAAATGTTTCAAGCATTCAAAAACTCTATTTTTATAACTCTTATATCTTCTTATTAAATATTTTTTGAAGACCAGTGGCGAAAAATGGAATTTTGTGAAACCATGATGGAAAGGGCAAATGAAAACGAATATTTTTTAAAAAATATTTTGTTTTCTGATGAATTTTCTTTTCCATTACATGGCAAAAATAATCCTTCCATTGTTCGTTATTGGTCTCAGGAAAATGAGCACAGAAGTTTTCAGTTTTGTACCTAGTATCCTCAGAAATTGAATGTTTGGGCAGGTATTTTGGGCGACAATGTTATAGGGCCATTTTTTATTGATGGCACTTTAAACGCCCAAAAGTGCCTTGAGTTGCTGCAAAAACAAGTTCTTCCTGCTATTCAAAACCTACCTGATGTAGACCTGGGATCGGTTTATTTTCAGCAAGATGGCTGTCCTGCTCATAACGCGGCTAGGGTAAAAGAATTTTTAACAAATACTTTTCCTAACCGCCTTATTAGTGGGACTGGCGATATTAAATGGCCTCCAGATTTGTCTCCAAATGACTTTTATCTGTGGGGTTACCTTAAGCAGACCATTTACAAGCATGAATTTAGTAGGCCAACAAATTTAGAGGAGTTGCGAAATAAAATTGACGAAGGTGCCAATTCCATTTTACCTGAAACTCTTTTGGAGGTGCGAAATAGCTTTTACGATAGGTTAAGTTTTTGTTTAGCGAAAGAAGACGGTTTATTTAAGCCTTTTATTTAAAAAATGATATGTTGTTAAGTTTGTTTATTAGAGTTTTATTTATGATTTTTTATTATATTTTTATCAGAGTTGATATTTTATTTTTTATTAGAATAACGCTTTAATTTTCATTATGCAAAACACAGCATATTAAACATTTTAAGATTACAATTCTATGCGGGTTTTACACATTGTCATGTCTGTAAAACCCGCATTAGAATAAATATTTTAAAAATGCCTGGATTTTCGGGTAATATTTTGGGACATTTTGTCGCCAAACGACGCAGCTCCACGAAAGTCAAATGTTTACTAATCCCGTCCTCGGTCCTCGGGCCTGCCGGGGCGGTGCTCTATCGCAGGCACTCGTACACGCGCGACGTTGCAAAATTTCGCCTCTATGCGGTTTCCTATAATTAACGAACGAAAACACGCTCTGTATATATGTTACCGCTAATATCCAAAATCCGCTAATATGCATAACAGCTACACATATTGGGAATTATTCGTAAATACTAAAACCGTTTTATCGATACCTACTAAAATCACTTAGATTCAATTAGAAATTAAATATTTTATAATTATTATAGATTTCTTAAAAAGTTTTTATTATTGTACGTTTATGGCCACGGTTGCTCCTGATTTGATGTTATGACATAGTATATAAGTGAACTATATATTATATCAGTGAACTTGTGAAAAGATCGGCTTAAATCGCCTTTTTCCCATGGTGCGGGAAAACAGTACTATCGCAATGGTCGACCAGCTATCGCAATGGTCCACAAAAATACTCAAATACGTCTTTTTTCAGCCAAACACTATAGAACAGATAGAAAAAATAAAACTTCACAAATGCCGTGTTACCATTTCAAATTTTTTGAAGCGGTTTTAGGAATAAGAATGTTAATAACTTTTTTGCTTTCAAGACCTTATTTTTGAGCTTAGAATAACATATATCTATTTCTACTTTTTATTTTTAACCCAAAATCTAACATCAATAAATTAATATTATTATATGTGGAGGAATTATGTGTGGAGGAAATTATGTGTGAGACTTCCTTCTCGTCTGGAGCTGCTTACGTAATCGTTAAGTACGATTCGTACTTATTAGTAAATAGCATATTTGGTGCAAATATTTAATTAGGACTTTGACAGTGTTGTGGTTTTCACATCTTGTGTTAATTATAGCTGAAAATTTCCTCTTTTGAAAATGCGTGTAAGCTTGACAACAGAGAATCGATGAATATGCTTGGAAACAAAACACCTTCCTTGCCCCTGTGCATATGTATTTTGTAAAACAACTCTGACAAATTCTAAGATTTTATATTATAATTGCAACAGAAGTAACTTGAAAGGTAAAATTTAAAAATATATAAGGCGAACTAAATCGGCCCACTTATATTAATTATTATTATATAAGTGGTATAATTATTAATATTATTAATTATTAACAAAATTGACATCATGGACAAAATTACTACAATGATAGTTTTAAAAACCTATTTGTATTTCTATTAAGAAGATTTGTTTATTATAGGTTTTACTGGAAAGTATTTAAAAAAATATTACAAAAACTGGAGGGAGCATAAAAATGCATGGAACTTGTCCATCTCACATTATAGCAACTTTTATTGAAAGTGGTAAGTTTAAAAAATATTGTACACAGTGGCGGACTTACCGTAAAGAAGATATAGTCTATGGCCTAGGGCGGCAAAATTCAAGGCAAATTAAGTGTAAAAAAAGTATTTTTTGCATTGCATTAAATTGTTTGTTTCAACTTTCTATTTCAAAGTGTACTACTGAAAGATCATGTTCTGCCTTGAAACATGCTTAAAACTATCATTGATCTTCATTGAGGAAGGAAAACTATTCAGTTGTTGATAGTAGTCAGAGTTGTTTCTGTTAAAACATTGAGAATTTATCCGTGATTCTGCAGTTAAAAAATCAAGACGCAAAAATCTGTAAATGTGAGTGTTGGTGGTTGGCTTAGCTGTAATAATTTAAATAAAATAAATGAGATTCTTAGCATTGTTTTTTTTTCATTAAGGTTTGTAACCCACTTAAAATAATCAACAATATTATTGATTAAGCACTCACGCCGCCAATATTCGTTATCATTGTCTGATGGCGGATTACTTCTATGTATTTGCTTGTGAGCAAGACGTGGAACCGACATTTCTATGTTCAAATCCATTGCAACAGCTCGCGCTTTTTGAAGCATTTAATTACTCATTACTCTATCAGGAAACTCGTGGTCATTTCTGAGAATATCTTTGATATTTTAGATGTGTTCTCCCACCGAGATCATGTCGATCGATTTAGCTTGCAGTGCGCTAACTACTGGTTTTAAAACTGCTGAATATTTGGCTATTGTTTGTGGAGCAATAATAAACACTTGTTTTGTAACGGCTGAATGCAACTGATATGCAGATTTTCCGGTGGCATATATTTCCTCTACGGATAACGTTTCTAGACATTTCTTAAGCTCTGGGAAATTTTGAGAAAACTTTCTGATTGATTTGTATTTTTCGGATCAACTCGTCTTACACATGCGTGATAGGTTTGGAGCGTAATTTCGACGTGTAGACGATTCTCTGAAAACCTTTATAACATCTTTTACAGTGGCAAAAGTATTTCTAATTTCTGGCATTTCGTTCGCATTATTCACAACAAGGTTAAGTCTGTGACTTGAAAAATAAAAATATAAAGCACGAGGATATTTTTTTTCTCAAAATGGCTTGTACGCCACCCTCTTTCCCAGCCATTGTAAAACAGCCATCGAATCCACACCTTCCGCAATCTTTGATTGGGAGGTTAGAACTAATCAACAAATTGTCAATTGCTTTAATCAAGAAATTGTCAATTGCTGAAGCATTTTATGCTTTTAGTTGAATGAACTCTACAAATTCTTCTCCGATTTTCCTTTTGCTTTCGTCGTATAATCGCATCTCTATTGAAAGCTGTTCTTTCCCAGCTAGGTCTGCTGTTTCATCAGCTAAGACTGAGTAAGCCATGGTCTTCTGAACCTCACTTATTATATTCTCCTTAATAACTTCGTCACATAAATGTATCATTATACATAAATGTATCAATATATTCGTTTTGTATTTTTGGAGATGTGTAAACTGTATTGCGACGGCACTTTCCTAGGTGACTCTTTAATTTATCATCCCCTGAATTGATTCTCAACTTCAATAAATCTACTAAAACACCCTCATCTGTTTGTTTTCTCCTAATAGGCATATCATGTGTACCGCAAAATACTATACAAGAAATAATTGATGACAATATTTGTCTGTTTTCATCGATTTCTTTTTGGTGTCCATTTTGCAGTTAGATGTCTACAGGAACATTTTCAAGAAAATTTTTTGCATCATTTGTCTCTGTTAGATGAAGGTTGGTCGTTGCATACTTTCGGCAGTCTCCATGCATATTTTTTATATGTGGCCTGACCATAAATGATCCCAAAATTTCTCCATGATGCACCATGGCTAATATATTCGAAGATTGATCCAACCAAGCATGATTAATTTTTTTTTTAAAATGGCTTGCAAATTGCTTTCTTTTCAAATCATTTTCAAAATCGTAAATTCTGGGCAGGATTTAAGGATTATTTATCCAACTCCCTCTTCTTTTCCGTCGATACCTGGGTAGCCAACCCAACATGACGACCCAGATCATTTCCATGATATCCATCGTCCACTATAATTTCAGGATCGACGTTGATGTCATAAGTTTGTTGGGACGTCGATGGAGAAGAATAGTCGGCAACAGATATATAACAGCTTCTGGAGAATGTGACGCTTGTCCAATGTTAGCATGTAATGATCTTGACATTAAATGAGTAGTTTTATCATAGCTGTCATTTTCATCACTTCCACTGCTACTTTTCCGACATTTTTTTCTTTTTTCGCGTGTTGTCCGTAAAAAATGGATACACAAAATTTCTATTACGGTGTTTAGGCATAGCATGAAAATACGGAAAAAAGAGATCAAAATAAATATAATTCAAATATCATTTACTTCGGACTTATCAGTTAAAGTAATATTGCTATATTCAAAATTTGTTAACTTTGTGGTTTGAATTAAGAAATCAAATAGTCATATTAGGTTTTGTTTTGTTTTGACTTACCTCTTTCGAAGAATTTCCTGATATCAATTTGACAAAGTAATATTTTCAGTATCAAATTGTTGCGCAGTAAACGTAAATTCGTGTCGGCGCAACTAAACTCTAAAACACTATGGCGCATGAAATATTGGCTTGTATTAAGCTCCGAACTGAATTGAATTGTATTCGTTGTCTCGTCGTCCCGTCGAATTGAATTGCCTTGCTCTGCCTCACGATCCCGCTTATATATTGAAATATTCCTGCTCTCGAAATACGTAGAAAATACTGACTCTCGACTCTATTTCCATCCTTGTCTCATACTTGCTCTCACTGCTTTTCCTTTCCAGCTAGAACGTTCTTCGTGGTATTGCTATTCAATAGAATAATGTTGCTCAAACTTTTTTCGTGACGGAACCCATTTAAAAAAATAAATCTTTAACGGAACCCTAGACTCTAAACTAAAAGCAAAAGCAGTTATAAGTGAATTGTTTATTAATAATCATACAAAAAAAGATAGATTCAGTAAGTAGTGAGTTAGTAAGCAAATGATAACACTAAGTTCATTTAATGCGAGGCATGTAATTGTTTTTTATTCCTCATCAACTGGGTAATGTCAGGCTTGATAGAAGAATTTTGAATTCTCATGTCTGGTTCGGCATCCAGTCTATTGCGGTATTTTGTTTTTGTAGCTGTATATGCTGTTTCACAGCATATACACATCAATCCCGTTTCACACAAATACGTTGTTGGGAACGGCAGAAGAACATTCAAAGCTTCTGTGGTAAATTGTGGATATTCATCACGAAACCTGCACCAAAAATCATTTAGTAAAACTGTTTTGAACAATGATTCCATGCTTGTATCCGATGTCATTTCTAGAAATGATTCATTGATCTGATTTGACATATTTTTAGGCTTCTGCATTTAGATGAAAAAGGGTTTTAAATCCATGAGTTTATTTTCAGTTTTGTATCTGTTCTTCAGGAAAGTAAGATTCAAAAGTCCCTTGCAGATAATTGAGATATTGCACCAATCCAACAAATATTTCATTTTGAACTATTTCTGTATGACTAAGACTATGGTGGCTAAGCAACTAACTTAGCAATAAAAAGCTTCCGATTTCTCTCTTACCAAAATAAGTAATCCAAAAATCTAATTTTCTTTTAAAGGCAGTTATTTTGTTGTTCGCATAACATAAAACTGTTGTCTGTTTTCCTTGTAGTGGCAGATTTAATTGGTTAAGTTTTCCAAATATGTCTGCTAAAAATGCTAGTCTAGTCTAGAAAAGTTTTTAATTCTGTTCTTAGTTCAAAAAGCCTTCTCAAAATTTTACCCCGAGACAACCATCTCACTTTAGTATGGAGCAATAGTGTTTTATGATCGCTACCATAATGTTCACATAATATTGGGAACAATCGGGATTGTAGTGGACGGGACTTGACAAAATTTATTATTTTTACTGACTCATCAAGAACCAATTTTAGATTTGTTTGCATTTTCTTAACAGCGAGTGGTTGTCTACGCAGGATGCAGTCTCTGGAATTACAAATTGGCGCTTTCATTTTTATTCGTGATATTGCTCCTGCTGTTCTACCTATCATTGCCTTGGCTCCAATGCAATCATTCCAATCGAGTTGGGTTTTCTTTAAAAAATATATTAATCCTGTTAAAAATGTCTTCTCCGGTTGTGTTAGTAGGCAGCGATGAGCACATAAGCAAGTCTTCTTCAAGTGAATGTTTACATGAATATCGCACAATTACTAGCAAGATGGCCGGCCAGTCCAGCGACATCAGTCGACTCATCCATTTGCAAGACGAATTTGTTATTTTGAAGCCGTGAAACCAGTTCTTGTTTTATGTTTGCTGAGATATCCCCAATTCGGCGCGTACCTGTATCGTTCGAAAGCGGTACTGTAGAAAGATGCTTTACAGATTTTTCGTCGAGCCTACATTTTGTTATGTCTACCACACATGGTTTTATTAGCTTTTCAGCTATAGTGTGCGCTTCTCCTGCTTGGGCACTGCGGTAACTAACCAAATACGATGCCTCCGTGGCCTTTTCATTCACAGTCTGAGTCGCATACGTCATAGTTTTTTAGCTTCTTAATAATTGTTCTTTTTTACGTAGAAAAAATTCTTTACTTTTGTTTTTGAAGTCGGGATGTACAGTTCCTAAATGTCAGCGCATCTTAGCAGGTACCATCAAACTATTAAGAAGGAGTTTCCTGCACAACATACAGAGAGGTGAGCCGTTAGAATCAACATATCCGAGATTAATGTATGATTCGTCATACTTTCGTTTTTTTCACCTTCAGTGTGTTATTAGATGTTTTACTACTTGAACTTGAGACCATAAAACTAGAACTTGACGCCTTCATATCACCTTGATCTGACGCATCATCCAAACGAATCACATTTTTTGCAACACTTTTAAGCCAGCACTCCATTCTTCTTTAACACTAATTTGATTTGGTCAATTTTATAACAAATAGTATCTCTTGATGCATGAAATAAAAGATTTTACAACCACTACGAACAACAACAAGACTAGCAAACATAAAATACGTTATGGCCACGGTTGCTCCTGATTTGATGTTATGACATAGTATATAAGTGAACTATATATTGTAACGAAATTCGGGAACCCACTTTTATTGTCAACGTCAAAAACACTAACCTAACTCGCTTTGACTGTCGTTTAATTGTTTCCAAGGTAAAAACTGACTAAACAATTAAAACTGAATGATTTGTCACGAAGCGCGTCCTTTTTAAAACCCGATGGAACAGTTTCGAAATATTTAGAATTATCTTCATTGTTTTTGCCCAAAGAGACCAATAATTTTAGAAGAATACTGACAGTCAAAGCAAGCAAGTATACAAATTCTAGAAAATTAGAACTACAGGGATTTACAATAATATAACCTAAATAACCTAAATTGGGGCCAAAATGGGGCTCTCAAACAAGATGAACTACTTAAAAACTAAACACTATAGATGAAAATAATAAACCAAACGTAAGTAGAACCCTAAAGAAACCCTACGAATCAACTTTAACTACAGAATACTAATAAAATTGTACAAAAACTAGCAGAATAATTAACGTATTTACATTTTCATAATACTGCTCCCCTCTCAAGTTTGATCGTCCCGATCAAACATGGGACCACCTGAGTCATGATAGGGCGCTAGCCGGACGATGTTTACAATTTTCATCTTCGCTGTCGGATGTCGCTGGATACGGTACACCACGTCGTTGATTCTAGTGACCACATTGAATGGACCTTCCCAATCCTTCTGGAGCTTTGGTGACTTGCCCTTCGTCCTCCGTGGATTGTATAACCAGACTTTATCCCCAGGATTAAAACCGGTAGAATTTGCCTTTATGTCATAACGTGATTTCATTCTGTTACTTTCTAGATGAAGTTTATCCCGTGCTTGTTCGTGAACAATTTGTAAACGCTCTTGTAAATGGTCGACGTACTCCTCCAGGGTTTCAGACTTATGGGGTCTTCCAGTAATAATGTCCAAAGGTAAACGAAGTTCATCACCGTAGACAACTTTTGCCGGGCTTTTTCCAGTTGACTTGTGGATAGAAGAACGATATGCCAATAGGAATGGTTGTATACAGGTATCCCAGTCGGTTTGCTTAGAGTTTACTACCATCCTTAAATAGGTTTCAAATGTGCGGTTAAATCTTTCAACCATTCCATCAGACTGAGGGTGTAGTGGGGTTGTACGGGTCTTATTGATTCCCAGCAACTGGCATACTTGTTGGAATATTTGTGACTCAAAGTTCCTTCCTTGGTCTGAATGTATCTCTCTGGGTACACCAAATCGACAAATCCAGTTCTGGAACAGCACTTCAGCTACTGTCGTTGCTTCTTGGTTTGGAATCGGATAAACCTCGGGCCACTTACTAAAGTAATCCATAGCAACAAGAGCATATCGGTTTATCGAAGCTACTAGTAGGAAAGGGTCCTGCTACGTCTATGGCAATTCGTTCAAAAGGTGCACCAACAAGATACTGCATCATCTTTCCTCTTGTCCGGGTGTTTGGGCCCTTGCTTGACGAACACTGCTCACACTGTCGGCACCAGCGTTCAACATCTTGATGACTGTTCAGCCAGTAAAACCGTTCTCTCACTTTTGCCAAGGTCTTACTAACTCCAAAATATCCTCCGCCGACACCGCCATGAACAGCTTCAAGGACTTCCGGAATACGTTTTCGAGGAAGGACTGTCAGATATGTCTTTTCTTTTCCATCTACGCTCTCCCAGACTCTTTTTAATAATCCATCTTTTATAACCAATGAATTCCATTGAGACCAATAAGCTTTAAGTTCTGGAGATTTGTCAGAAATGTCTTTCCATTCTGGTTTTGAAATTTCTCGAGATTTCAGTTCGTAAATAAGACCAAATACTGGGTCATCACACTGATCTTGGATTAAACTAGCTACATCCCACTCTTTAGAACTGTGAAGGCCAATACGATTACAAGTAAATATCTCTGGATGCTGTTTTGATTCCTTTTTAAAACAATGTTGAAATGTTTCAATACAGGGTCTTCTCGATAAAGCATCGGCATTTTGGTGATATGCGCCTTTCCTATGTTCTATTGTAAAGTCATACTCTTGTAATCGTTGAAGCCACCTTGCTATTTGTCCTTCGGGGTTTTTAAACTGAAACAGCCATTTCAACGAAGCATGGTCGGTTCTAAGGATAAATCGTTGACCATACAAATATTTATGGAAATGTTCAATAGCTTTTACTGCTGACAATAGCTCTCGTCTAGTGACACAATAGTTTCTTTCTGGTTTTGATAATGTTTTACTGAAATAAGCTATTACTTGCTCGCCATCTTCATATTTTTGTGATAGAACGGCCCCAATTCCAACATTACTCGCATCGGTATCCAAAATAAAAGTTTGTCCAGGAATCGGATATGTTAAAATTGGAGATGTGCATAGTGCTCTCTTTAACTGTTGAAATGCTTCTTCACAGTCTGTTGACCAACTAAATACCACTTTGTCCTCCGTGAGCTTATGTAGAGGCTTTGCAAGATTAGCGAAATTTCTTACAAGTCTTCTGTAATAGGTACAAAGGCCCAGAAAGCTTCTTAACTGGTGTTTGTCAGTGGGTCGTGGCCATTTTTCGATCGCCTCTACTTTATCTGGATCAGTCTTGACACCTTTTTCTGATATTACATGGCCAAGGTATCGAACTTCTTTTTGAAATAAGCAACATTTTTTAGGACTTAGCTTCAGGTTGGCCTCTCGCAGTTTAACAAATACCTTTTGAATATTCTTCAAATGATCTTCAAATGTTTTCCCCAGTATGATAACGTCATCCAGATAAACTAAACATGATTCCCAAGTCATTCCACGTAAAACTGTGTCCATAAGTCTCTCAAAGGTAGCTGGAGCATTGCAGAGTCCAAAGGGCATTACTGTAAACTGCCAAAGTCCTGTTCCAGTCGAGAATGCGGTCTTTTCCTTATCTTCTGGGTGCATCTTTACCTGCCAGTATCCACTCTTTAGATCGAGTGTTGAGAACCATTGTGAACCTGATAGCGTGTCCAGGGTGTCGTCAATTCTTGGTAGGGGATAACTGTCTTTCTTGGTAATATCATTCAGTCGCCGATAGTCTACACAAAATCTAGTGGATCCATCCTTTTTCTTCACTAGCACAACTGGAGATGTCCAAGGACTCTGAGAAGGCTCTATCACTCCTTGTGTCCTCATTTCTTGAAGCATTGAGGAAACTTCTCCTTGTTTAGCTATCGGAATTCTTCGAGGTGCTTGTTTAATCGGAGTATTGTCTCCAGTGTTAATTCGATGCTGCACCAAATCAGTTCTTCCCAGGTCTTTATCGTGCAAGGAAAACACATCTTGATTTTCTTCAAGAAGACGTCGCAATTTACTACACTGGTCCATGGTTAAATTGGCAGAAGATTCTTCAAATAGGTTTTGTAAACATACAGGAAAAGGTCTGTTTAAATAACGACTTCTATCAGCATTTTTCATGACTGCCACTACTTCAGAGCATACGCCAATGTTCTCTCCTTGTTTCAGGTGTTGATCATATCCTTTTAAATTTACCATTCGAACCAAAATAGTAGATTTCTTCTGCGTAGTTAACGTCTTGGCTGGAAAAATTCCTTGACCATATAGTTTGCATTTTTCCATGGGCTCAATCAAAACAGTTTCTCCCTCTTTTCCTCCAGTTGTAGCATAAATTACCACCTCTGAATTTCCTGCTATAGTAACATCCTTGAATAACTTAACGACTCTGGTATTTACTTTATCTTCATATAGGTGGTGCATAAAAATCTCTTCATTTCTCGTCGTCAATATCCGGTTATATACATCCATTTTAAACTGCTGAGCATTCATAACATCTAATCCTAATATGACATCATCCATGATTTCTGCCACTAGTACTGGCTGTTGGAATGTTGTTAAGCCAATGGTGACTGTAGCTTCGTGCAATCCAAGAATCGGGATCCTTTTTCCATTTGCAGACTCCAGAATTAAATTGGGTGGTGCTGAGAGCCTACAGTGTGCTACGATGTTCGGCTTCACGATAGTATGACTTGATCCTGTATCCACCACCATCTCACATTCACGGCCGCATATTTTTCCCGGTACTACCAAGCTCTCTCCAGGATGTGGCAGCCGGTTTAGTTTTATACGTGGGGCTTGGTAGCACCCAGCCAGCTTGAAGTTGAAGTTTTCCTGGTTCCTTGGATCTCTTAAAGGCTTGGGGCATTGACGTTTAAGGTGCCCCTCCTCATTGCAATTCCAGCATTGCAATGGTCTTTTAGGTTTCCTCGCTAATAATGATTCAAGCTTCTTTAGGCGGTCTTCGAGATCACTTTCCGAAGTTCTGATTTGTCTTATTCGTGTCTGCCTTCTAGTTGCTTGAAAAGCTGCCTCATACTCTAGTCCATGGGCCAAAGCTTCTGATATACTTTTATGATGAGCCATCCTTAGAGCGTGGTTAGTATCTGGATCTCGAACTCCGTCAATAAAACAATTTATAGAAATTTGTTCTCGGAACTCTGTTGGGGCTGAAGGGTAAGCCAGATTTACTAATCGAGCAACATCGGCCTCAAACTGTTGGAGTCCTTCCTCGGGTTGTTGTCTTCTAGATTTCAATTGAGCCTGGTACACTTGTTGTAGATGGGCTTCACCGTATCTCATCTCTAAGGTACGCACCAGTACGTCGAAATTGAGCTGATCCTCAGATGGCACCATTCTTAATATTTCTGTAGCTTCTCCTCTAAGGCTTAGCTTAAGATTGATTGCCTTTTCTTCGTTATCCCAGCGATTTCCCCTAGCAGCGGCCTCAAATTGATTCAAATAGGTACTCCAAGCTTTTTTGCCGTCGAATTTTGGTGGCTTTACTTTCATCATTGTTTGCATTCCAGGATCGGGATGAAGAGGAGTCCGTTTTACTTTCATCTCTAGTTCTTGGATCTTTTTCTGTACTTGCCCCAATTCTTCTTCTACTGTTGCTTCAAAGTTAGTCATTAATTGTTTCTGATTCTTCTCCAGATCTTCTTTAAGTTGTAAAACTCGTTCCTCTTGTTTTCTGTCTCGTTCCTCCTGCTCCTTTTTAAGATTATTTTTTAAATTAAGTAAGTCATCTTTCATGGTTCGAATCAGGTCTTCATTTCTTTCTTTAGGTCATCTTTCATGGTCCTTATTAGGTCTTCATTTTCCTTCTTCAGGTCAGATTTAATTGTCTTTAGTAAAACTTCCTGTTTCTTGTCTCGCTCTTCTTGTTTGCGGTCTCGTTCTTCTTGTTCTTCCTTCAGTTTACGGTCTCGTTCTTCTTGTTCTACCTTCTGTTTACGGTCTCGTTCTTCTTGTTCTTTCTTCTGTTTACGGTCTCGTTCTTCTTGTTTGCGGTCTCGTTCTTCTTGTTCTTCCTTCTGTTTACGGTCTCGTTGTTCTTGTTCTTTCTTCTGTTTACGGTCTCGTTCTTCTTGTTTGCGGTCTCGTTCTTCTTGTTCTACTTTTTGCTCGTCAAACTTCCTTAATAGCAGCTCCATCAATTTCTCGGTCTCCATCTTGGCCTGACTTCTTGTTAAAGGCATCCACTAAAATGAGCTTCCAAATATCCTTTACTTCTGACACCAATTGTAACGAAATTCGGGAACACACTTTTATTGTCAACGTCAAAAAACACTAACCTAACTCGCTTTGACTGTCGTTTAATTGTTTCCAAGGTAAAAACTGACTAAACAATTAAAACTGAATGATTTGTCACGAAGCGCGTCCTTTTTAAAACCCGATGGAACAGTTTCGAAATATTTAGAATTATCTTCATTGTTTTTGCCCAAAGAGACCAATAATTTTAGGAGAATATTGACAGTCAAAGCAAGCAAGTATACAAATTCTAGAAAATTAGAACTACAAGGATTTACAATAATATAACCTAAATAACCTAAATTGGGGCCAAAATGGGGCTCTCAAACAAGATGAACTACTTAAAAACTAAACACTATAGATGAAAATAATAAACCAAACGTAAGTAGAACCCTAAAGAAACCCTACGAATCAACTTTAACTACAGAATACTAATAAAATTGTACAAAAACTAGCAGAATAATTAACGTATTTACATTTTCATAATAATATTATATGAGTGAACTTGTGAAAAGATCGGCTTAAATCGCCTTTTTCCCATGGTGCGGGAAAACAGCACTATCGCAATGGTCGACCAGCTATCGCAATGGTCCACAAAAATACTCAAATACGTCTTTTTTCAGCCAAACACTATAGAACAGATAGAGAAAATAAAACTTCACAAATGCCGTGTTACCATTTCAAATTTTTTGAACCGGTTTTAGGAATAAGAATGTTAATAACTTTTTTGCTTTCAAGACCTTATTTTTGAGCTTAGAATAACATATATCTATTTCTACTTTTAATGTTTAACCCAAAATCTAACATCAATAAATTAATATTATTATATGTGGAGGAATTATGTGTGGAGGAAATTATGTGTGAGACTTCCTTCTCGTCTGGAGCTGCTTACGTAATCGTTAAGTACAATTCGTACTTATTAGTAAATAGCATATTTGGTGCAAATATTTAATTAGGACTTTGACAGTGTTGTGGTTTTCACATCTTGTGTTAATTATAGCTGAAAATTTTCTCTTTTGAAAATGCGTGTAAGCTTGACAACAGAGAATCGATGAATATGCTTGGAAACAAAACACCTTCCTTGCCCCTGTGCATATGTATTTTTTAAAACAACTCTGACAAATTCTAAGATTTAATATTATAATTGCAACAGAACTCGAAATGTAAAATTTAAAAATATAAAAGGCGAACTAAATCGGCCCACTTATATTAATTATTATTATATAAGTGGTATAATTATTAATATTATTAATTATTAACAAAATTGACATCATGGACAAAATTACTACAATGATAGTTTTAAAAACCTATTTGTATTTGTATTAAGAAGATTTGTTTATTGTAGGTTTTACTGGAAAGTATTTAAAAAGATATTACAAAAACTGGAGGGAGCATAAAAATGCATGGAACTTGTCCATCTCACATTATAGCAACTTTTATTGAAAGTGGTAAGTTTAAAAAATATTGTACACAGTGGCGGACTTACCGTAAAGAAGATATAGTCTATGGCCTAGGGCGGCAAAATTCAAGGCAAATTAAGTGTAAAAAAAGTATTTTTTGCATTGCATTAAATTGTTTGTTTCAACTTTCTATTTCAAAGTGTACTACTGAAAGATCATGTTCTGCCTTGAAACATGCTTAAAACTATCATTGATCTTCATTGAGGAAGGAAAACTATTCAGTTGTTGATAGTAGTCAGAGTTGTTTCTGTTAATACATTGAGAATTTATCCGTGATTCTGCAGTTAAAAAATCAAGACGCAAAAATCTGTAAATGTGAGTGTTGGTGGTTGGCTTAGCTGTAATAATTTAAATAAAATAAATGAGATTCTTAGCATTGTTTTTTTTCATTAAGGTTTGTAACCCACTTAAAATAATCAACAATATTATTGATTAAGCACTCACGCCGCCAATATTCGTTATCATTGTCTGATGGCGGATTACTTCTATGTGTTTGCTTCTGAGCAAGACGTGGAACCGACATTTCTATGTTCAAATCCATTGCAAAAACTCGCGCTTTTTGAAGCATTTAATTACTCATTACTCTATCAGGAAACTCGTGGTCATTTCTGAGAATATCTTTGATATTTTAGATGTGTTCTCCCACCGAGATCATGTCGATCGATTTAGCTTGCAGTGCGCTAACTACTGGTTTTAAAACTGCTGAATATTTGGCTATTGTTTGTGGAGCAATAATAAACACTTGTTTTGTAACGGCTGAATGCAACTGATATGCAGATTTTCCGGTGGCATATATTTCCTCTACGGATAACGTTTCTAGAGATTTCTTAAGCTCTGGGAAATTTTGAGAAAACTTTCTGAATGATTTGTATTTTTCGGATCATCTCGTCTCACACATGCGTGATAGGTTTGGAGCGTAATTTCGACGTGTAGACGATTCTCTGAAAAACTTTATAACATCTTTTACAGTGGCAAAAGTATTTCTAATTTCTGGCATTTCGTTCGCATCATTCACAACAAGGTTAAGTTTGTGACTTGAAAAATAAAAATATAAAGCACGAGGATATTTTTTTCTCAAAATGGCTTGTACGCCACCCTCTTTCCCAGCCATTGTAAAACAGCCATCGAATCCACACCTTTCGCAATCTTTGATTGGGAGGTTAGAACTAATCAACAAATTGTCAATTGCTTTAATCAAGAAATTGTCAATTGCTTCGGCAATTGCTGAAGCATTTTGTGCTTTTAGTTCAATGAACTCTACAAATTCTTCTCTGATTTTCCTTTTGCTTTCGTCGTATAATCGCATCTCTATTGACAGCTGTTCTTTCCCAGCTAGGTCTGCTGTTTCATCAGCTAAGACTGAGTAAGCCATGGTCTTCTGAACCTCACTTATTATATTCTCCTTAATAACTTCGTCACATAAATTTATCAATTCGTTTTGTATTTTTGGAGATGTGTAAACTGTATTGCGACGGCACTTTCCTAGGTGACTCTTTAATTTATCATCCCCTGAATTGATTCTCAACTTCAATAAATCTACTAAAACACCCTCATCTGTTTGTTTTCTCCTAATAGGCATATCATGTGTACCGCAAAATACTATACAAGAAATAATTGATGACAATATTTGTCTGTTTTCATCGATTTCTTTTTGGTGTCCATTTTGCAGTTAGATGTCTACAGGAACATTTTCAAGAAAATTTTTTGCATCATTTGTCTCTGTTAGATGAAGGTTGGTCGTTGCATACTTTCGGCAGTCTCCATGCATATTTTTTATATGTGGCCTGACCATAAATGATCCCAAAATTCCTCCATGATGCACCATGGCTAATATATTCGAAGATTGATCCAACCAAGCATGATTAAATTTTTTTTTCAAATGGCTTTCTTTTCAAATCATTTTCAAAATCGTAATTTCTGGGCAGGATTTAAGGATTATTTATCCAACTCCCTCTTCTTTTCCGTCGATACCTGGGTAGCCAACCCAACATGACGACCCAGATCATTTCCATGATATCCATCGTCCACTATAATTTCAGGATCGACGTTGATGTCATAAGTTTGTTGGGACGTCGATGGAGAAGAATAGTCGGCAACAGATATATAACAGCTTCTGGAGAATGTGACGCTTGTCCAATGTTAGCATGTAATGATCTTGACATTAAATGAGTAGTTTTATTATAGCTGTTATTTTCATCACTTCCACTGCTACTTTTCCGACATTTTTTTCTTTTTTCGCGTGTTGTCCGTAAAAAATGGATACACAAAATTTCTATTACGGTGTTTAGGCATAGCATGAAAATACGGAAAAAAGAGATCAAAATAAATATAATAACATTACATTCAAATATCATTTACTTCGGACTTATCAGTTAAAGTAATATTGCTATATTCAAAATTTGTTAACTTTGTGGTTTGAATTAAGAAATCAAATAGTCATATTAGGTTTTGTTTTGTGTTGACTTACCTCTTTCGAAGAATTTCCTGATATCAATTTGACAAAGTAATATTTTCAGTATCAAATTGTTGCGCAGTAAACGTAAATTTGTGTCGGCGCAACAAAACTCTAAAACACTATGGCGCATGAAATATTGGCTTGTATTAAGCTCCGAACTGAATTGAATTGTATTCGTTGTCTCGTCGTCCCGTCGAATTGAATTGCCTTGCTCTGCCTCACGATCCCGCTTATATATTGAAATATTCCTGCTCTCGAAATACGTAGAAAATACTGACTCTCGACTCTATTTCCATCCTTGTCTCATACTTGCTCTCACTGCTTTTCCTTTCCAGCTAGAACGTTCTTCGTGGTATTGCTATTCAATAGAATAATGTTGCTCAAACTTTTTTCGTGACGGAACCCATTTAAAAAAATAAATCTTTAACGGAACCCTAGACTCTAAACTAAAAGCAAAAGCAGTTATAAGTGAATTGTTTATTAATAATCATACAAAAAAAGATAGATTCAGTAAGTAGTGAGTTAGTAAGCAAATGATAACACTAAGTTCATTTAATGCGAGGCATGTAATTGTTTTTTATTCCTCATCAACTGGGTAATGTCAGGCTTGATAGAAGAATTTTGAATTCTCATGTCTGGTTCGGCATCCAGTCTATTGCGGTATTTTGTTTTTGTAGCTGTATATGCTGAAAATCCCGTTTCACACAAATACGTTGTTGGGAACGGCAGAAGAACATTCAAAGCTTCTGTGGCAAATTGTGGATATTCATCACGAAACCTGCACCAAAAATCATTTAGTAAAACTGTTTTGAACAATGATTCCATGCTTGTATCCGATGTCATTTCTAGAAATGATTCATTGATCTGATTTGACATATTTTCAGGCTTCTGCATTTAGATGAAAAAGGGTTTTAAATCCATGAGTTTATTTTCAGTTTTGTATCTGTTCTTCAGGAAAGTAAGATTCAAAAGTCCCTTGCAGATAATTGAGATATTGCACCAATCCAACAAATATTTCATTTTGAACTATTTCTGTATGACTAAGACTATGGTGGCTAAGCAACTAACTTAGCAATAAAAAGCTTCCGATTTCTCTCTTACCAAAATAAGTAATCCAAAAATCTAATTTTCTTTTAAAGGCAGTTATTTTGTTGTTCGCATAACATAAAACTGTTGTCTGTTTTCCTTGTAGTGGCAGATTTAATTGGTTAAGTTTTCCAAATATGTCTGCTAAAAATGCTAGTCTAGTCTAGAAAAGTTTCTAATTCTGTTCTTAGTTCAAAAAGCCTTCTCAAAATTTTACCCTTTTATTTGTTATTTTGAAGCCGTGAAACCAGTTCTTGTTTTATGTTTGCTGAGATATCCCCAATTCGGCGCGTACCTGTATCGTTCGAAAGCGGTACTGTAGAAAGATGCTTTACAGATTTTTCGTCGAGCCTACATTTTGTTATGTCTACCACACATGGTTTTATTAGCTTTTCAGCTATAGTGTGCGCTTCTCCTGCTTGGGCACTGCGGTAACTAACCAAATACGATGCCTCCGTGGCCTTTTCATTCACAGTCTGAGTCGCATACGTCATAGTTGTTTGGCTTCTTATTAATTGTTCTTTTTTACGTAGAAAAAATTCTTTACTTTTGTTTTTGAAGTCGGGATGTACAGTTCCTAAATGTCAGGGCATCTTAGCAGGTACCATCGAACTATTAAGAAGGAGTTTCCTGCACAACATACAAAGAGGTGAGCCGTTAGAATCAACAAATCCGAGATTAAGGTATGATTCGTCATACTTTCGTTTTTTTCACCTTCAGTGTGTTATTAGATGTTTTACTACTTGAACTTGAGACCATAAAACTAGAACTTGACGCCTTCATATCACCTTGATCTGACGCATCATTCAAACGAATCACATTTTTTGCAACACCTTTAAGCCAGCACTCCATTCTTCTTTAACACTAATTTGATTTGGTCAATTTTATAACAAATAGTATCTCTTGATGCATGAAATAAAAGATTTTACAACCACTACGAACACCAACAAGACAAGCAAACATAAAATACTGTGCCCAGTGTGAGTAAATTTTGCGGTACGTTGCTTGATTTATAAATTCTCCGCGCCAAACAATCCTCCTTTATATTATACCAGCAACCATCCAATCATCTCGAATTCGTCAGAAACTTCGGAGAGCCAGACGATTTTCTCCGAAGTACGCGTCGACGCACGAGCACGAGAAACAGCGCGACAAACCGAGGTCATTCGATTGCTTATAGTCCGGGGGCGAATGGTGGCGTACGAGTAACGCTGTAACACAATGGTATGTGCTATACTGGGGAATCCCACTCCTCCGCTATGGAGGGCTATTCCACGGATTCTGGGGGGGACAATCTACCATTACGGAACACAGAATCCAAGAAACTAAGTAGCACTAACACCGAACTATGTAGCCAAAGTATTGACGAAGATTAACGTAAACTACTACTAAGACTTGAAGACCTTGAATAACGCAGAAGATCAATAAGAGGAACCGTTAATTCACCTGATGTTGTAAGGAGAGTTTCAAACGCATCGGCGAGTCGTTTTTCTCACAAGTATAATGGATAAGAGCAAACGTACGGATGTATCGCTTACAGAAACATCTCCAAAACCCGAAAGAGAATGCCACAAGATGGAAGCACAACAAAGGATGCAATAAAATATTACAGAATTATTGCAAAACATAAACGAATTAGTAGAGTTCGGACGAGCAAATAAAAATGTCTACAAACAAGTAAAAGGGCTAGCACAGACTATCAATCAAGCGGCCAGTAAAGTGGAAAGGGAACTCTACAAGAACTTTAATAGTTTCCTAATAAAAAAAGGGAGAAGGTAGATGAAGGTACACAAACTTCAGTGTGGACTCAGCAAGGTGAAAGAGATCTACTTGACACAGGAAAACTAACATCTTACGATGTATGGAACACGGAACCTCAAAGGGACTGGAAGGACAGTGTTTATCTGAACACCGAAATAAAAGTAGGTAACCCCCTCAAAACAAAAGAGGCAACGGTTAAAGTCATTTTAGTATGTGCAAACGAATTAGAAATGTGTACGAGCATCGAGGCGCTGTTTAAAGAGCGATATCGAGAAATCATCGACACGGAAGCCAATTTTGAGGTGTACAACCGCACAGCAGTGAAGATCACAAGAAATCACAAATCAAAAGATCATTAGAATAAACCAGGGAACTAGTGAGAAGGAACTTTGGGATCGTTTAATAGAACTGCGACAGGAAACTATAGATGATGATAAAGTGACAATCCATAAAATAGAAGGAATGGAAATTCACAGGTTTAAAAAAATGGTTGAGGCCATTTTTTATGGCCAAAATACATACGTAACCATCTATACAAACAATGAGAAAGACCTGCAGAAAGAAGAAAAAATAAAAGAAAATGACAGAAGGAGATGGCAGAGAGGCACAACTGTCATAATCCTCGAGAAGGGCAACAACCCCTTTGAAGAGATTGCAAAAGAACTGAAAGCCAAATTAAGAGGCACAGTAAAAAGATAATTCAGAAAATGCAAGAGGCAAAAAGTGGCAGTGTTCTCTTGGTGACGGATAAAAACGATCAAGCAGTGAAATTCCTTAAGCAAAAAATAGAAGAAACTATGGAAAACATAAAAACGTAGTATATGCATAAATTGTGGTAAGGACCACTCAAGACCAGTCACCTCTCTAAAGATTGTGTTCTGCAATAAGGGACACAAATTGGGAACAGGCCGATGAACTGCTTTTAAGAGAGCCATTTCGCAAGCCAAGAAGTAGAGAAAATACGACTGTCATAAAGAGAAACCTAATATGTGATAAAACTGTGATATGAACTTTGACCGACTGTAAAAAGACTGTGATATATTCTTTCTAGTACTAGTTCCTAATTAATTTTACATATTTTACTTATTTATTAAATCCAATTAAATATGTTGAAGATGCTCCAAACAAACGCCGACCGCTCCGCTGGTGCCCACGATATGGCAGCGAAAGTTGCAGCAAAAGAATCTACAGATATTTTAGTAGTGAGTGATTCAAATATAAAATTAACAAAAAAGTCACTCTGGAGTGCAGACAGGGCAAGGTGGGTGGCCTGGTTAAACTCTTAAACACAAACATTAATGTCAAGAGGGTTATGAAAGAAGGTTATGAGTGCTGGGACTTCAGAAAATCTATGGGTTTTAGGCATCTCCAAATATTCTGCTGCAACAACATAAAACTTACATTGATACACTGCTAGATATGGTAGAGACTACAGAACGAGAGGCAGTAGTAGCTGGTGATTTCAATACGAAAGCAGAAGAATGGGGTTCGCCGGAAACTGATAGAAAAGAACAATATATCTTGGAGCCCGGGGCAAGACTTGGACTAGCAGTTCATAATGACGGAACCCCCACATTCGTAAGGAGAAACTCGAGATCTCATATAGACTTAACTCTATCTACGCAAGGAATAGCTAAAAAAATTAGAGAGTGGAGGGTTTTGGATCACGAGCCCTTATCACTACATCTACATATAGCTGTTAAAATTCTCGTTAAAAATTATATCAAGCATGACATTCAAAAATAAAACCATAATCAACAGAGAAAGGCTACGCGAGAAGAGGAATGAATTAACCGAGAGAAAAACCAGAAAATCACTACAATCTGACAAATATGGTCAAAAAGATTCTCAACGATTCTACAGATATACATTATGGACCAGACAAAGAACCCATACTGGTGGAGTAAAAAATAGAGACACTAAGAAAGAGCTGCCAAAGAAGTCGCAGGGCAAAACAAAGGTCTCATACAAACAAAATTTGACTTGGCAACAGTCGAACAGCGAAGTGCTGCCCATGAAGAACACATAAACGCAAGAAAAGCGCTCAAGGACGAAATTAGAAAGGAAAAAACAAAAATGTGGAAAGAACTCTGTAATGAACTGGAGAACGACCTGTGAAGACAAGCCTATCACATTGTCAGGAAAAACATAGAATGCGGTACAGAACCAATAAAATTGACAGATGATAGAGTGTCGGAAGTAATAAACGAGTTGATTCCCAGTTATCCAATCTCGAATGCTTCTACGGCGAGATTGGATCACTGTCTGCAAAGAGCGGCTCAGGTACTTACCTTCATACTCACTTTCCTTCCTTCACCCTCGCCTTCTTTCCTCTAAACTTGGGGCGAGACTCTTTTCGTCTTTCTATTTCGACCGCTCTTGGTCAACCCTTGATATTTCCGATCCCGGCGCTATTAGGTTTTCGAGGGCAAAAAAAATTAAAATAAAATAAATTGATAACATGATAATGACTCGGCTATGGACAAGAACTATAAATAAATAATAGCAGGGTAAAACTACAGGAGAAAAGTTTACGGAGCAGCGGCACGGATCCCCAGTTCCGGTCGGTGATGCGGTTGAGCAGGCCGCGTCCGACCGTCAACCAAAAAACTGCTCATTTCCATTGGCAGGGAACCAGGCCTGGGAGCAGTCCTATGCGACTGAGAAAGGAAAGAGAAAGGAATTATTAGAGATGGATTCTTTTCAGCGAGAAACAGTATATCCAGGACACCCCCATTTGCAAAGGGGACCATATCGTCGGAGCTAAAGAAACACCAGACAAGTGAAGAGGAAGACGCAGTATGTAACAACAACAAAAAAAGGAAACGAAACGCTACTCCAGAAGAACAGAATATATTTTGGATCATATCGAGAAACCTTGAAGTACTGAAAACTAGGGTTGACGAACTAATGAAGTTTTTTGACCAGACGCAAAATGTACACAAAAATATTAAAACTTTAGCAAAGCAAATAAGCTTAACAAAACTAAACGGTTGCAGAATATAAAAGTGACAAATACGAAAGACATCAGACAAAAAAGGAACAAAACGTTAAGATCGCAAAATATGAAAAAAGATTAAATAATTATATAATAAATAGTAGCTAAGGAATCTACAGATGCGAAAACACAAACGGGAGAAGAAGACTGTGGGGGCCAGCTAAAACCACCCGTCTTAGCTGCTTTATCCACTTAAAATACTCGGATATAGGGCAAATGATAAACTACGAATTCCTCGTACTCAGAACGTAATTTATTCATACTTGAGTTTCAAATGATAAAGAAAACAAATAAACACTTTTTACACAGTTATCGGGAGTATTTAACAAACATTAAACTTAAAATTTACATGAGTAACCGCATAATTACAGAGGGCCAAAACACGGCGGCCGCGCGACATTACTTAATTGTTACCGAATGGATGACAATAGACGACTAACTTATTGTCCGGGGAGCGGGGAAATAACAAGGCGTAATTATAAATAGATTGACAGATGAGCGCTGTTGCCACTACACTTAAACTCATTATGAAATTAAGGGAAAATAATACTGTCCCGAACAAAGACATTATTACTACGTTAGTTATTATTACTACGTAAAGTAGATAATTTTAAGAAAATAGCAGGCCTTAAAATTGGCCGACACAGTATACACAGCTATAAAAGTAGGTAGCCCTCTTGCAACAGATACTCAAAGTGGTAATCACGGTGCCAGAAGATCCGAAAATTGAGAAGTCCATACAAGATACCTATAGACACAGATACCCAGATCGACATACTTGAAGTTACTAGTAGAATTGCATCCCAAAGAGACCAAAAGCAAAATAAAAAAATAATAAAAATAAATAATTCTACTAAATGTCAACAAACGCTTTATGAACTAGCTAAATGCCCGCGGCGTTGCTCGCGTGAAATTTGAAAATAAAAGAAAAGTTCTACTGAAGAACTTCTTTGTAAACAACTTTTTTTGTTTTGCCTTCTTGTGCCAGAATTGATAAATTTTTTGGTGAACTTGTTCTAGAACAGGCTACATAGAATTATCCATGCGTAAAGCAATCCTGTCTCAAATCAATCTCTGCTGTCTTTGAGTCTGGCCCTGCGACCTGTAATAAACAAAACAAAAAATTCTTCAAAGAAAGAGATAAATTGAAAAATGAATAGTATTAATTTAGCTTATTCATGTTAGATTTTGGATTAAAAATAAAAAGTAGAACAAGATATATGTTATTCTAAGCTCAAAAATAAGGTCTTCAAAGCAAAAAAAGTTATTAACATTCTTTTTCCTAAAACCGCTTAAAAAAAATTTGAAATGGTAACACGGCATTTGTGAAGTTCTATTTTTTCTTTAGTGTATGAGCTGAAAAAAGACGTATTTGAGTGTTTTTGTGGACCATTGCGATAGTAAAAACTTGTGCTGTTTGTCCCGCACTATGGGAAAAAATGCGATTTAAGCCGATCTTTTCACAAGTTCACTCATATAATTTATAGTTTGCTCATATACTATGTCATAACATCAAATCAGGAGCAACCGTGGCCATAAACGTACAATAATAAAAACTTATTAAGAAATCTTTAATAATTATAAATAATTTAATTTCTAATTGAATCTAAGTGATTTTAGTAGTTATCGATAATTTCTGATACGCGCCGTTATTTTGCATAACTACCAACGGTTTTAGTATTTACGCATAATTCCCAATATGTCTAGCTATTATGCATATTAGCGGATTTTGGATATTAGCGGTAACATATATATACAAAAGTATACGATACTTCGAGGGAATGAAGAATGAATCCCAAATGAATATCGACCGGTAGCGTCGATATCTGTAACATCTGGATGAAGCATTAGTTTATTTTCTTTTCGTTTGACACTTGATATTGACAGACAACATTGGCAGCTGTCAGTAACAACAGTGTTAAATGTGAGAAGGCGGCAAACCTCTTGAATACTAACCGTTAATTCTATTGTTTTTCTTTTACGTTGTAGGCAATGGTCAGAAAATAAGTGTGAAATTCCAGAAAAGACCCTTTGACAATTCCAGCATATCGTGTACGCACTCATGGAAGACGGCAAGATAGAAAGTGGCGTGCATAGGGCTGGTAGATGAGATTTTAACTCTCTTCCTGAATAAGGAGGCAGCAATGGCGAAGGGGATCCATGCAAGGAGGACCCATGTATTTATATTGGACTACTACTATTTTACACCGCAATTTAAAATAGCGTAAGTTAAAATATTTCTGATTTAATGTTTGACACTTGCTGAATAAATCGGGTAAGGGAGCAGTCACTTACCTGTCTAAGAAATGTATATCCCTGTTTCTCTTAGGTAATTAAAAATTTAATTATATAGTTTATAACATTTTTGAGAGTATAGGTATTTGCTTTTTGTTGCCCTATTCTAAGTCATATTATTTATTATATCAAATAAACAACTTGTACCATTTATTACTTCTATCATTATAAAACTTATGGAACAATATAATAATGAAATTAGTAAAAGGTTTGGAATAGTATTAACAAACAGATACCAAGTATTAACCCTATGACAAAAACTAATTTTTAATTCACTAGAAGATACTGTATATCTGTCTTTGCCAACTCATTTAGTTAAGAGCTTCGCAATTTAATAATTACCAAAAAACTAGCACATAAAAGATCAAAGGAAGCAGCAGTCAGATGGACTGTATCCTTTAATTTTTTAATATTCTTATATTCTTAAAATGGTGAGATTGCTGTGGTAAGATTACTTAAAAGACTTGTTTTGTAAACAAAGCACTTGCTTACAGTGTCACAGATTTACAGAATACTGTTCTACTATTCTGTAAATCTGTGACAGTGTATGGAAAAGGGCATTTCTTTGACCAGGTCAATCATGTGATACTTATTGTAAACTTGATGCTTTCTTTATCATCCAATATTGGGAGATCACAAGTAAAGATTGGGGGCTCTCTCTGTGGCTTTTGATATTTTGTTCGGTTTGGTCGATATTTGCAGTTAATGTGACATTTTTTTATAGAGATAGGACTGTCTTGGATACCACTTGTCTGGAGAGAGATTTATATTCTTTTTTTTTGCGGGGTGCATGGAGAATGTATTTACTTTGAATAACCAAGAGTTATCAAATTATACAATTAAAATGCAAAAAGACCATATTAAATCTGAGATTTCTTATCTTAGGATTGTGGATTTTAAAATCACACTTTTCAGTCCAGTCATAATAATCAGATTATATCAGTCACATATAGGGTTGTGTTCGATATCTACTTGTAAGATGTCTAATATTTATCTCTGGTTTGACATATTCTGGAATACTGGTCCCTTGTTTTGTCTCCTTCATTTCTGTTTCATTTCTTTTTGAAAATCATTTGTTTAAACAAACTTAGATTAAGTTATAAACTTAATTAATAAATTAGATTTATAATCTAATAATTAAAGAAATTAATTATTAGATTATAAATCTAATAATTAATTTCATAGATTATGTTTAATGAGCTTTGGATAAAAAACAAGTGGTTGTGGCAGTGTCCATTGATCTGAAGAAGGCTTTTGATGTAGCATCAATATTTTGTTGCAAAAGTTGCTTGAGGGATTTGGGGGTGTTTAATAGTCTTCATATGAGCGTCTTTGAAAGAGTATTTCCTATAATGACTTTAGGATTTTCTTTTTAGAAAAAAAAATTTCGTTACCTTTTTCTCACAAGATTTATGTTCAGTTTTCCAACAGGTTTTAAGTAACCATTTTAATGAATTGACATTAATTTAATTTTACCGAGTAATAAATAATGTTAAACCTGAAGAAAGAAATCAAATAATTTAATTTTCTCATAAAGGAAAAACTATTCATTGCAGAATTCAAGAAATTTTACTCTAATAAAATTAAGCTATTATTGGAAATAAATGAAAAATGTTATTATAAAATTTATTGATAATTGTAAAATCTGTCGAAAATCTAAATATAATAGCAAACATTTGAAACCATTGGAAGTTATTTATATAGATACACTTATATTAGGAAATAATAATAATATATTTCTTTATTTAGTACTATCAAGTAACATTATATATGAAAACTTATATAAAATAAAATGATATCACTAAAAAAGGCCTATTTAGTAAAAAAAAAACATCTCCCTGACATTACTACATATAAGTTTACATGCTTAGGTAAACAAAAAACAAAAACCACGACACAGTTAAAATTATATTCAGGTACAATCCGTTAAAAAAAAATTTTATAAAAAAAAAACAGTATAAAATTATTTTTTTTTTTTTATATACATTACACCTCTTACCTAAGTCTAGGTTTCTTAAGTTATAATTAAAACACATTTATAATAGGAGCGTAGAATTATTTTTAACATGGGTTAAATTGTAGGTGTTATTGTGGGCAAACTAGAATCAGCAATAAGCCAAGAAACAAATGTTTTTATTCTTCCGAGAGTTTATTTATTTAATTTTTATGATTCAATGTTATGTTGATAAGTTAAGGATTAGTAGATAAGGAAGATTTATGTATCTATACGTTCAAAACCAGAAACTTAATTTGTTAATACACTGTGTGATCTAAATTTGGGACATACACTCTTTGACAAAAATAAATTTTATGTTTTAGTTTTATCTTTTTGGTAGTAAATTAATTAAATTATAGTAACTTGCATTTAGATCATCAATCATCAACAACCCTCCGCAATATTGAAGATATTGGGTCACAAACACGAAATTGAAAATTGTCAATAATTTCAAAAGGCAAGTCATTTATGAACACCATTAATTAAATAATCTAAATTTGTGATATTTTGCTTGTTATCATTACTTGTTGGACTCTATTGTTGAGATAAGAAGTGAACCATTTTAAGGAATTATTTCTCACCCCATATAACTAATTTCTTTATTAATAAATTTCTATCTAAACAATCATATGCCTTAGAAAGATCTAAAAATATTCCCAATGAAAGCATTTGCCTCTCCAAATTCCTAAAGACTGCACAAGTGAACTGAGATATTGCAGTTTCTGTAGATTTACTCTCAAGATATCCATATTGATTATCAGACAAAATATTGCACTCTTTTAAAAAACTGAGAAGCTGATTGCAAACAATTAACAGTTGAAAAACTTGGAAGTAGGCTGATCAGTCTACAGTGCGTCCCAGAATAAGCGAATTTATACGTAAAAGTGACAAAAAATTTTAGTATTAAAATTTGACAGTTTTGCATCCAGCCCTGCTTAATTAGAAAATAAAATTTTGCATATTTTATTTTTTTTTAAATCAAGCATGGTAAAGTAGTATATCTGGGGAAGATATAAAAAAAAGTTTATAAGAAAAAGTTGTTTAGAATGTAAAATTATGCCCGAATACCGAATTTCAAACCCATAGGTCTACTTTGATTTTTACGTTTAAATTATTATTTATTTAATTATTTATTCTTACTTTTCAATATTAATATTTAAAATAGTGAAAATTATTTTAAAAATTATTGCCCTTGGACTATTCGCTACTTTCGACTATTTAATTTTTTTGGGGCTCGTGGAATGCATGTCGCTTATTATATTGGGTTCTTTTTTGCTGCATTTACGAGTTTTTGTGGAACTTTTTAAAATGTAAACATTCTCAATTAAATGTAGCAGCTACTCTAAAACATTGTCACTGTCAAAGTTATGTAACAAAAAACAGAAAAAGACGATGACAACGGTGCTGCTAGAATCCTGGCTTTGGAGTCAATTACTGAGGTCGACGGTGCTGAACATAAGTAAATCTGAATTACAAAGCATTTATAATGCCAACAATATTAAAGCATTTAAACCAAGGTACTTCCAATGAAAATTCCAAACTTTGTAATCCATGGCAAAAGGCAATATTTTCAAAAAGTCAACGCATGGCGCGCCATATCTTACCATTTAGATATTATTGGACCATAGTTTATTGAAGGATCTCTTAATCAACGTATCTTCAAATTTTGGAAAGATTTTTTGAAGAATACTTAGAACCTTTACCAGTTGATGAAAGAATAAATCTTTATTTTCAACACGATGGTTGTCCAGCGCACTCCACTATTTGAGTAGCAAAATGGTTGAATAGAACTTTTCCAAATCAATGGATTGGAAGACGCGGCCCAATTGGGTGGCCGCCAAGGTCACCTGATTAAACCATTTTTGATTCCTATTTTATGGGGCCGGCTCAGACAAATTGTTTATTCAGAGCCATTAGCAAATGACAGGGAATTACTAAAACAAAGAATTAGAGACCCTTGTAATTAAATTTCCATTGAACATTAATATATGAAATTCTTTTAAAATGTTTAGGAAAAATATAAAGAAACATATTTCCAAATATTTAAATTATCTGTTTTATTGCTTTTTTTAGTGCAGTTACAGCAAGTGGGTCTTTGACAAGCAGATGTATATATCGGGTGGTGCGTCGCCGAGCGGAACATAGGAAAACCCATGTAAATTTTAAGGGGGTCAATTATTGGCTTCCCTGTACATTTTATACATAAAATGTAAGATAACTTTTTGAAGAGACCAATCTGGCAAAGCCTTGTGCAAAGTTTAAAAAAATTTTAATAAGCGAATCTTAATTAATTGCTAAATTTGCAAATTTTTGGTTCAGGTAAAACCAGTAAAATGAATATTGTCACTGACGTGAGGAAAAGTGACAATAAATTAGTGACAGTCGATATTTGAAAATAAGTATGAATTATTCAATCGACGAAAAAATAGCCATAATTAAGTTAATAAATAATTACTTAATAAATAATAGTCATAATTAAGTCTTACTTGAATGTATGGTTGTGAGATTGATAAAACAAAAAAAATTACATTTCTTGTATTCGGCTGTATGTCAGATTTGACAAAGCTTTATAACAAATTGTTTGCTGGTGGCTGGTGTCTGGTTTCACCTGAACCGAAAATTTGGTAATTTTGCAATTACATTTAATTGAATAATTCAAGATTCGCTTATTAAAATTTTTTGAAACTTTGCACGAGGGTTTGCCAGATTGGTCTCTTCAAAAAGTTATCTTACATTTTTTAATTTTTTAATTAAAGTAAAACATTTTGAAAACAGTGCCTTAAATCATAATTTTGCAAAAGTAACTTTTCGTTTCAAATTAAATGGAGAATCTAACAGTTGACTTCTTGAAAACATCTTGTCGGACTTGCATTGTCTTATTTATTTATTGTAACACGACGTTTCGGTTGGTAAGTATCTCCAACCGTTATCAAGTGTAAACTGAAAGCAAACTACTATTCTATAGGCTTATATACTAGATGTGTGCAGCGATATGGAAGGGGAGGGAAGGGAGGGAAAGTCATCCGTGAAAAAGCGTTGGAGGGGGGAAGGACACGCGTCTCTCTAGATCCTACACTGTCCTGAGAGTAGAGGCTTCCAGATGTTGGGTATATCGACGCTTGGCTGGCTGAAGATCCTCTGATTCCGTGAGATGAAAGCTGCCTCTACGAACTTCCTCTTCCGCCAGTGCTGTTCCTTGTGCAGAATCTTGGCTTCTGACCAATGGATATTGTGTCCATTATGCCACGCGTGCTCTGCTATCCCGGATTTGGAAACCTCTCCTCTTTGGGTCCAGCTGCGATGTTCCTTCGCTCTGATTTCTAGGGGGCGCTTCGTTTCACCTATGTATGAGTCACCGCACTCACATGGGATCCGGTAGACGCAATTTTTGGTATCCACCATGCCATCTGGTTTGGTCTTTGAAACCACGCTTCTGATAGTGGTGCTAGATCTAAAGGCAGTTCTAATATTGTACTTGCTGGCAATGCGTCGGATTTGTTCCGATGTACCCCTAATGTAAGGTATGGGTAGAAGTCTGGTTGTCGTGGTGGCCTCGTCTCTGATTTGATTTGGACGCGTCCTTCAAGTCCGACAAGATGTTTTCACTGTACCATTGTCTACCACCTTCAAAAACAGTTGACTTCTTATAAACAAATATTTTATCAGCTCGCAGATTTGAGACAAAAAAGGACCAAGTCCCTCCGTGTGCTACGCCACTGGCAATTTTTTTAAAAATTGACTTCATCAGTAATTGACAATTCACTACAATAACCTGCATGCGAAATTTAGTTAAAATTAAGCTGGTAGTTTAAAAGTTATGATAAATAAACGAAAGAATGTTTATTTAATATCTTTGTTATTAAACATTTCTGAGAAAAATTTTATAATGAAAGTCTATTTCTTTTTCAATTCTCTATCGCATATTAAAATTAATAACGTTTGAACTGGACCACCCTGTATATATATACTCAGGGCAAAAAAACGTCTTTTTGAATCAAGTTAAAGTTAAATTACATTCTAAATTATGGTTTTGACGTTTCAACTTATTATTAGTTTACAAACAAATTTTGTTTGCAAAACCTACTTTATACGCTACCTAATTTACCTAATATAAGTTCATTCAAATAGTAGGGTCGTTTTGAGACACTAGAGCAATATTTTAAAAATTGTATTTAATAATTTCTTTTAAAAGAATACATAAAATTTAAATATCGTTACGGTGCATGATGTGATCAATGGTTTCCGATTATTATTTCAAAACTGCTCAAAAAACAATTAAGATTTACTATGGTAAAGTCAACACTATTTATCAGATATACAGGGTGTTTTGGGAGGAAACGGAAATATTTTAGGAACATTTAGGAACATAGTTTTAATCCGATTCTGAACCAGTTTTTTTGTAAGATTTTTTGTTTTAAAAGCAACACAAACAAATACTAGTAAAAAACAAAATTCCACTAATTTAAAATGTTTTCGCAAACACCGTCACTAAGTTCAAGGCAACCTGCAGTACGTTTGTTAAGCGCTCGTGTTGTACGTTTAATTGATTGGAGATTGTTTTTAATAATATTTGAAGCATTTCAAATTGCCTTGTGGAGTCCTACGATTTCTACTGGTGTTTCATACACTAGTGCTTTCATCCACTCTCGAGGCAATAATCCAGTGGATTTAAGTCTGGTGACCTCAGTGGCCAAACTTGAGGTCCTTCTCTGTCAATCCAACGATCAGGAAAACGATTATCTAAGAAATTACGAACTCGGCGACTAAAATGAGGCGAGGCTCCATCGTGTTGAAAATACATTCGGTGTCGAACAATTGGCGCAACATGATCCAACATGTGTATTAAATGGTCTTCCAAAAAGCGTAAATATCCTCCAGTATTAGACGCTCATCTAATACTGTTTATTGTGTCGGTTATTAACTCCGTTGCGGGTAAAATGAGCTTCATCGCTAAATAAAAAGTATTTATGTAGGCCTTAATTTTGTTGGATCCATTCGCAAAATTGAACCCTTAAGCCATAATCACCCTCTTAAAGATGTTGAACCGTTTGAATATGGAAAGGCCAAAGAGTCTTCCAAGTCAAGGAGACGTCGAAGGTCAAAACAAATGACGAACAAAAAAAAAACAAGAATTAAACCCCTTTTTCCTATCCTAATACATTGCTTCTTATGGAACCTGATCTTTCTCTTTAGATTGTGGCACTCGTATGAATCGTGGAAAAATTTGTCATTAAGCTTTTTTACTACTTTTTAAGTCGTCTTTAAGCAGAAAAAAGAAATTTTGAATTCGGAGCTTATTTTGAAAAAATGCTCATTTTGACCCTGATTTTGTTCGAAAATCGAAAAATGCAAAGAAATAGGTTTTCCGTTCTTTTTAGAGTCAAATCGGTAATAATCTTTTTTAAAGGTACTCTGAAGTAGTACAGGATAGAAAATAAAAAATTAAAATGTTTCCATAGGGCTCATGATAATTCGATATTCTGTGGCGTTAACTTTACAGTGCTACTATTTTGCCAAGAGTCTGCAGACAGTAGCTCAGAATTATTGGAGGCTTGGGATTGTTGGAAGGTTCACTTATGACTGGCTATTAAAGAATCTAAACTTGATTATAACTAATAAATAAGAGGGCGCCACTTAGTCTTTTTTTTTATAAATGAGAGAAAACTAAGAAAAAGACTTGGTATATAGGTTTCAATAACAATTAAATGACCCTGGATAAAGTAGATTTAAAGAGGCAAAAAAAATATCTTAACAATACAACCAAATTATATTTACATCAAAGATATGTACACACCTCCTGTTCTAATCTGTTAAATGTTAATAATTTATTATGACTTAAAATATGAATAATGTTGATATGATTAAAATAAATTTGAAAAAAGTAACAATTAAATTATGATTTCGCTACTAGGTAGATTTCAGCACTTGAAAAATAAATTGCAATTATTACAATTTTTAGTATATATTTGTATTACGCAGGGGAACGTTCATGAACCTTTTTACCTAAGGCATATCAGCCTTAACCGAGTTATATCTACTTAACTACCAAAAACGGTACTGAAAAATACTGAACAAAAAATAACTAATATTATAGATAAGAAATTGACGTATTAAATTATGATATTGATTAAATATTTATAGCAATAAATTGAAATTAAAGGTATATTAATAAAAATTTAAATAAGTGAGACAAATCTATGGTTAATAATATTTAAATAAATGGAATAAACTAGAAATGAATAAGAAATAAACGGCTAATACTAGCTCTAACTCTGGCTCCAGCTCCACCGCTTTCAGCAATTTCTCGGGAAATCAAAAGCCTGCAGCCATCAACAATTGAAGAAGAATAAAGAGGAAAACGGAAAAGTAAAACCCTTGCTAAGTTTCATTATCTATCCATTAAAATCTTGGGCATCCTGCACCAGAATTATGAAATAAACAGTTCCCTAAAGGAACAAGATTAAGGACTATAAATTACAAACCATATTGACCACTTCCTGCGCCACTTCCTGCTACACAAACTTCGGAAATAAAAAACTGGCCTTTTACGTGTGCTTCTACCTGCGACACGGGAACACAAGTTCTCGAAAAATGGATGCAGTACCGACGATGCAGTACCGATGAGCTGTCAATATCAGCCAATCAGAGAAAACATTAATTAAGACCAACCAGAAGAGTGACGGACCGTCAACAGAAAGCATGAATAATTAAATCAGGAGAGTGATGCGTTACAGTAGTAATGTGTCATTGACAGTGTGAATTTAAAGAAATATGAATAAAAGAAGTTGACTAAAATTATTAATATAATTATTGAAATTAATGAAATTTCAATGGAGCGTTACTGAAAATAGGAGTATAAAAATAAAACGCTACAATTTATGTTTTATAGTTTTTTTCAATTTTCTCCGATTCTATGATAGCTAGAACCGATTCGTTTTGACATACAGATACCTCCGAATATTCCTGAGAACTTCTTTTTGAAACAAAAAGTTATCAGACTTACAGTTAATTTAGGAAAAAATTAAAATAATTTTTTCGAAATTTTTCGTGGCTTTCGATTTTCGACCAAAAAAATAAAGATTTTTTTATTGGGTTTTTTTACTAGAAATTGTTAGTTTAAGGCTTACTTTAAAATTTGCCAATTTTAGAAAAAAAATGGTACGGTGGGAAAAAACCAGTTTTCTTTTGTTTTTCCCACATTTTTACTAATATCTCGGCTTCTATAGCTTCGATTCAATTCGTTTATGGTTTCTTTTATTCCTTATTCTCCTCCTGTCATTTCTTCTGATATTTCAATATTTATGTTTAATAGTTTTTTCCAATTTTCTCCGATTCTATAATAGCTAGAACCGATTCGTTTTGACAGACGGATATCTCTTAAAAATCTCAAGAACTTTTATAACATACAAAAAGTTGTCAGAGTTATAGTTTATTTATAAAAAAATAAAAAACATTTTTTCAAAATTTTTTGTGGGTGTATTAATAATGTGACTGTAGGTCATGTGCCTAATGGTTCAGGTGTAACAGTTCGTAGATCTTATCTTAACACACCATGGTTCACTAAACAATCCACCAGTATTCGGCGATTGACACTTATCACTAAAAATTCGCAGATTCTAAATGCACAACCGTCACAAGCCATCGTTTTTGTTTTGAAAAGCACTCAGCAATTATATATTTCCAGATACTTTTTTACTGTTTTGACTTTCTTTTAAGGTCATAATAGTCGGCTCCACTCTATTTATATACCTACACAGAGAAAATAATCTTGAAAGTTCCAGAAGAGATATGGCAACCGCGCCTTTTACCGAAGTATTTAGAATCATTTAACTATGTTATCTAAGACATACGTAATTACACCTTTATAACAAGTACTTTGGTCCGTGGGGACCAGTAGAAATTTTTGTCAGTACTACAAAAAAAAATCTCCACAATTATCCCGTGAAGTGCCCTAAACACGCAGTGGGGAAGAGACCTGCCGTATCCTCATAAGGCTCTGAGTTCAAACCTTAGCCTCGGCATGGTGCTCTACCGACCTTTTTCTTTTTTTAGTACTTCGAAAAAATTAATATCTATAGTAAATATATAGATGTTAATTTACGCTCTGCTCTCAAGTAACTCGTATAAATATAACCAATATTTAATACCTTCTTATTTTATAATAATACGCTAGTGGCATCTAGGGTAAATATGCTAAAACAGAGTCCTCAATTAATACACTGTTGTATTGGCGAACGTTATGGCGTATTCACCATAGTATGCAGATAATCGCTGTTTCCAAAGCAATTTCATTTACGTTTTTAAATTATGCTCCAAATTCAAAATTTATTTTTTTACTTTAAAGGCCATTCAAAATTTAGTAGAAAAGTTTAATACGTAAATTTTCCACGATTTATACGTGCCATAAGATAAAGGAAAAAGAGGGTCCCATTTATTAGGGTATTGGGATAAGACCACCGGGTTTTATGTCGATTTTTTTAATTTTTCAATTTTATTTTTTAAAGCCAATAGTAATAAGATATAAAAAAAAATTGACAGGAGGAGAATAAGGAATAAAAGAAACCAAAAACGAAATGAATCGAAACTATAGAATCCGAGATATAAGTAAAAATGTGGGAAAAACAAAGGAAAACTGTTTTTTTTTCCCACCGTACCATTTTTTTTTTCCTAAAATGACTATTGGTAAAATTTGAAGTATGCCCCAACCTAACAATTTCCAGTAAAAAAACTCAATAAAAAAATAATTTTTTTTTGCTTGAAAATCGAAAGGGGTACTTACGAAAAATTTCGAGAAAATTATTTTTATTTTTTTCTAAATTAACTGTAAGTCTGATAACTTTTTGTTTTAAACAAAAGTTCTCAGGAATATTACGAGGTATACGTATGTCAAAACGAATCGGTTCTAGCTATCATAGAATCGGAGAAAATTGAAAAAAAAAACTATAAAACATAAATATCGAATTATCATGAGCCCTATGGAAAAAAATTATTTTTTTATTTTTCTATCCTGTACTACTTTAGAGTACCTTTAAAAAAGATTATTACCGATTTGACTCTAAAATTAGCGGAAAGCCTATTTCTTTGCATTTTTCGATTTTCGAACAAAATCCGGGTCAAAATGAGTGTTTGAGTCCAATAAGCCGAAATAAAAGATTGGTGTAGTTTTTCATAATTGTAGCTTTATTAAAGCTATTAACCAAATAATATTACTACTAACTACGTAAAATAAAGTGGACTATATTATATTTAGAGCGATAAACGCTCTCCCTAATGCGTATTGTTGACTAAAAAGAGAAGACGCGCGCAGTCAATAAAACGAATGGGTAGTGTCGCGGTCTTGTGTAATTTCTCGGTATTAAGGTGGTGGGGAAGTCACGTAGACGGCGCGATGCATTCGGCGTAATCCATCAGGACCGGCGTTAAACAAATATGTTTCCCAACTCTAACAATGAGCATTTTTTCAAAATATGCTCCGAATTCAAAATTTTTTTTTTTGCTTAAAGGCAACTTAAAAAGTAGTAAAAAAGCTTTACGACAAATTTATCCACGTTTCATACGAGTATCACAATCTAAAGAGAAAGATCAGGTCCCATAAGAAGCAATGTATTAGGATAGGAAAAATTTTTAGGGAAATTTTAGGAAAAAGAAAATTTTAAGGGAAAAAAACGAATAAAAAAATTTATAAACTTATTGAATTGAAGCTATAAAAGCCGTGATATCAGTAATATAGTAAAAAAATACAAAAAATACACTATATTAATATAAATTTATTACCAATTTAGCAACTCCCACTAAAAGAACCCTAACTAAAATAAAACTATTATTAATGTTATTTTTTTTCAGTTATTTATACCTTGTCTTAACCTTTATGCTGCTATTACTATTATTATAAATATTATCTTTCTTGTAAATGTCCTTAAACCTTAAAACACCCTGTATAATACGATTACTATAATTATAAATAATATTTTCCTTATTTATGCCCTCAACCTTAAGAACTCCCCGTATAATTCTATTTGTATACTATTATTATCCGCATAAATATCCCGTAATATCAATACCCTCTGTATATTTCAACTATATATTTATTAATATTTGTATTCATTTTATTTATCCTAGTAATTTATCAAAAATCCCTTCAAAATTGTCCCCATAATATTAATACCTCATTAATAAAATAACTCTGATGTCACGAGACGAACACGACACGTTTATAATTGTTGCCAGACATCTCCCATCTTTCTCTAAAACCGCTTTCCTACTCTAATTTGAAACGCAAATGGGCCCGTAAAAAATGTAAATAAGATGAGACGTCAGATGCGCGGCGAATTTTCCCGCCGCAATAAAAACCATTCGATAAAAGATATGCACATATTCGGAAAATTTTAAGTTTCCTGATATCGTCACTACCAATTTCTGATCATTTCCACCCATTTTAAGCCGCTAATTCTCGAATTGAAAAAGTCGGATCCGCCCGAACGTACAATTTGCCGCCATGACACCGAAAACCCCGCGGTTGCGTCATCTGGCCATGTGCGACTCGATAGTGACGTCGTCCGTATGCTTTTACATTGGGTGCTGGACCGCCAATGAGCTGGCTCCCTATGTCTCCTGGGGTATGACTGGTTGGACCGGCTTATTTTTTGGGGTTTTTCTTAAATAACAGCGCGTTGTGGAAAAACGGTAACATTTGAAGAAAAACGGTTTTTAGTGGATTATAGCCAGATAGTGTTCGGTGATTTGAAAAAAATGGTTTTCATAGGTATCATAGGTATATGCCGGTATTAAGCGTCAAAGTTAAAAAAAGGTGTAGAGCAAAAACTAAGCTACGTAGAAGGTTGTAGACTATGTCGAAAAATAGGATTTAAGAAGTTCTTAAAACGCTGAAAGTTTGAAATCTCTAGGTGCCGCCAATAAAGAGTAAGTAAAAGTAGAAAAAACGGTCAAAAAAAGGCTCAAAAAGGGGTTTATATTTGTTAACACAGCTCCTCCTGTATAATACATAGCGCCGGAAAAAAATTTTTAGAAGTAGAAACAAATTTATTTCTCGAAAAATTCACTATATTTTTTTTCGAAAAAAAAAATTTAAGTTTGAGCTCGTTTATCTCGGAAGAAGTTTCTTTTTGAAAAAAATAGTTTTAACAAAAACGAAAGCTGCATTTACGTAGAAAAGGGCTGTTTTGTTCGCATTATCGGGAACGTTACCGTTTAGGCCCCACAACCGTTTAAGTCCGCGAGGTACCGCGCAAAAAGTTCAAAATTCATTCACAGAAAAATCCGACTTCTAAAGGCTTTATCTTAAAAAGCGCCGTTTCAGAGCTGCTTTATAAAAAGGCCTTTAACGTCAATGAGTCTTAGAAAATTCGGCTTGGTCAGTTTTCCAGAACGACTTAATCAACATTTTTTCGTCAAAATCCGTTTTTTGCCACGTCACTTCGGGTGGATGTGGCGAAAAACATTTTTTAACCATTATATACGCTCATCCTTCGTACATAAAACGGTAAAAATACGAAAAAAAAAATTCGCGATAGAACCAAAGTTATTAGCGTTTATGTAACGTAGGGCCGGAAATCGCTCGATTTGTCACGAGCACATAATAAATCAATTATATTCTTATATTCTCCGCAAACGCAGGTATCATTTTCGGCTTGTGAAAGTTCATTCAACATTCTGTCGCTTATTTATTATTAATGGGATAAACTAATAAAAGGTTACTACTGGATTTTGTGTTTTAATTTTTCAACCCTTATAGGTTTAATACTTGGCTACTGGATTGAGGAAATATAAGTGAGGTGATAATCAATAGGGAGGATATACATATAAATGGTATTGACGATAATTTTCTACACCGACATCTAGGAACCAATTAGATGTAACAGAAAATCAAATGCTTCGGTTTCAGGATTTTCCCATTTAAATTTTTATTGTGTTTTAATTTTGTACTTTGTCACTATCTTTGGGACGAATTTATGGAGCGTGAAAAATTTTAAAAAGTATCTATTCCGAAAGGTTAAAGAATTATTGTTTGTCTCTTACGCTTTCCTATCTAAAATGCACGCTCTTGAAAATTTAAACCAACTTGAAATCGTAAGCCTAATTTCACCAAAGGTCATCACTGCTGTATTATGTTTATTAGTTTATACAATGCCAAAACACCAGCTTTCAAAGTGCAAGATCCTGAATTGAGTAAGGCATCTTTGCAGAAGCACTTTGTAAGGTGTGTTATTAGGTATTATAATAGGTGATGACTTTCTTTTTGGTTAATGTCGAAGCGAAAAACTACATTAAAAACGTTCGGAAATTGAATAACAATTGTCAATCATTTGATATTATTTTGTACTTTTCCAGATAGTATGAAATAACCATGAACACCAGCCTTTAAAGTGTAGAGCCTAAATTGAGTAGGGTATATGTCAAGTAACACTTTGTAGGACGTGTTGTAGTATATTTTTTCAGATTCATTTATCTCACAGTCCTGTGATGTTTTCTGATAAAAGAAATAAGGTAATTTGATGTTGTAATTGACCTTACCAGGATGAAATATTAATATAAATTGTCGATTCCGTTTGGATATAAACTGCAATTTGTGATATTAAATAAAACAATATCTGGTAGAGTGAACGAAAAACCACTCTAATGGGAATTAGATATAGAGATTGAAGATCTCATCTGCAGGATAATTCTACAGAACCATTTACTTACTATGACCTGCCGGTCCCATCACTAACCCTAAGAGGTCCAGTACGAAAAATCAAATTCGTACAGCCACTTCTCTTAAATGTTGAGCTGAATCTAGACTTGAAGTGTATTAAGTATATAAGTTACAGTTAGGAAATTCAATCCCGCACCAAAACTTCAATCCCGCAAACCTGCGTGATAAAAATCATTGTTTCCATTCAATCATTGATCCGCAAGAATGCGGGATTGATATATATATATATATATATATATATATATATATATATATATATATATATATATATATATATATATATATATATATATATATATATACATATATATATATATATATATATATATAACTTTTTGTAATAAACCTATTAAACATGCTAATTGCTAAGAAAAGGTCATATGTCTTATGCAATTATAAACAAACTATGGTAGATGCAAAAAAGTGTTTATTTCATATTCAAAATACATTAGTTAGTGGTTCAAGTACTTAGTTTAAAGGTCACTTGTCACATTGATTTTGGAAGTATTTTCGGAGAAAAGATAACATATCCAAGGTATCATCTTTTAAGTTTGATCTTAGTTTATTGCAATATTGCAAATATATCCTGCAGCTGAAAACGCACGCTCAGCTTTTACACTTGTCGGCGGAATAGACTTCACACAGTTGTAAACAGCTTCCAAGTATATATCCCTATTCCCTCCGCATTCAAACGGGGTCATTTCATGTTTTAGTAACTGGTCAAGTGTTACTCGTGCTCGTACAGTCATAGGAGAAGCCTTTGATTCTGATACCCAGGCAGTACGAAGACTACAATTCAATTCCTCTTCTAAATTTAATGCCGATAGTTCATGTCTTGTTGTTAGATTATATAAAGGTATATTATCCTCTTCATCCTCCTCAACAACCTCAACATAAGTGGTCTGGGCTTCGGTTTGGCCTTCTAAAGACTTCTCTATTTGTAGCCTCTCAATCAAACTCTTTATTTCTGTTCGTAGTCTTGATTTGCTATGAAGTAAAAATGTATCTTCTTGACCGTTGGTAGATGCTGACTGTTGTTCCAGAAATTCCAGATATTTGCCTGAATTTTCCAAATACAGTAACATACTTGTCAGTGATGAACGGCGCTGTATGATGACTTTCCAATTTGCTGATCATGAATCGCAGTGTAGTTTTAGCAGTAACTAGTGTTGCATCTTCGCGGCACAAAACGCTTACAGCCAGCTTAACTGGTTCTTATGCACGTTCAATATATGTCAACGTATTACATTCATCTTCAGTAAATGAATATGAAGATGATGTAATTTTAAGATCAATGAGAGCTTTGAATAAACACTCTCTGACGAGGTTGAACCTTGAAATCATTGCTGCAAGGCTGCTCCAACGTGTTTTACAATCTTTGACCATTTGCAATTCTCTGCCAAATTTTCCTTTAATATAATTTTGCAATAAGTCATTTCTCATGGGAGATTTTGAACTAAAATATTTTACAATTTGTCGTACTTTCTGAATTAGCGTCCTGAAACAAATATATTATTTAAGTTTATTTTAAGTTGAGAAATAGTTTTTTTACCTGTTACTTGGTAGTAAATCTACCTCTGGAAATTCTTGATCTACGGAAAGGAAGTAGCGATAGTGTTCTTCATCCTCGCTGTCACTGTTGTCAGGCTTGCTACTACAAGTTAAATCTGATCCACTCGTTTTTTTGTAAAGTACGTCGCAAACAGCTAGCTGCAGTCCATGAGCATAGCACCGTTGATGTACTGATAATAATCTGCCCACTTTCTTCATGACTGCAGCACCATCTGTCGTTGCTGCGACAATATCTCGTTCAAGGTGGATGCCGAACTCCTTCAGTTTTTTTCAATTTCTCTTACATATGATTCAGCAGGAAAGCTACCGAGGATTCTCACTAGTCCTAAGTTCCAAAGACTAACGGATCCAGCGGTATAAGCATGCAGATTGAGATTTAAATAGCGCCGATTTCTTAAGGATGACCACTCATCAAATGTTATTGTGAATCACTGTTTGGACTTTTTTAGAGCCTCGAGTTCTTCCATAGTTTTCTTTTTAATTGATTCTCCGTAGGCCATTACCATACCTTGCACCGTACCGGCAGAAGAAGGCAATTTGTGGCCCTCTGATTCAAATAGTTGGCGCATATCGATCGATGTGATAAACATTGCATACTTTGTATACCATTTTTAGCTACCATTCGGGACACTCTTTCTTCCATCGACATTTTTTTCTGAGATTGAAAATATTCCGTGATTTTTATTTTCTTAGGTAGCATAGAAGAACTAATTTCATCTGAGCCTAAGCGCTTAGAAATAAGCGTAGAACTAGTAAACGAACTCTTCGAGCACTGGCAGTACTGGCACTATCAATGTCAATAACATCACTCTCGCTGGTATTCTTGGATTTTAAATTCATATTATGCTTCGTTTGTAAGTGGGTGTGAAGACCTTTGGTAGAACGAGCAGAGATTTTAATAATGCTTGGGCATAACTTACATTTAGCTGTAAAACCATCTTCAGATTTTAAGAAATGTTTCCAAACTAAACTTGAGCCTTTATTCTCTTTATAAACCACACTGACACTCATTTTAGCGATTACATTCGATGTAATACGTAATTTATTTAACTGAAGAAATCGTTTCCAGTCACTAGTTGAACTCTTTCCACTTAGCACATACGCACACACTTAAATCGGAAAGTAAAATAACCTGTTTGTTTTGTTTGACTTATTTCCAATAGCCCAGCTGGAAATCCCGGGCGACGAAGCGTCGGCACTCGGGGATTCTCCTTGGATTTAAATCCGTGCAGTAATGCAATTATATAACAGATGTCCGACTAGATAAGTCCGTAATTATTTGGATAGAGTTAGCGTACAAGGAACCAAGCGCCAAATTATAAATTGCAGAAATTTAGGTAAAATAGTTTGTCAGACACACATTTTTTGTAAATAATTTTGCTGATGTTTTCATAAAAGTACAGCTTATGGGAGCTTCCAGAGAGGCAATTATAACTAAAATACATGCAAATTTTTAAGTAAATATTTATTTTTTAGCACTTTTAGGGTTGGTTCACATATACTATTATATTATTGCAGCAAAGAAGAAGGAACCAGACGCCTGGTTCCTTCGTAAAAATCTCTATTTCACCAGAATGCATTTTTAAATCTTGTAATAAATACATGATTTACACACTTGGATCTTTTTTATTTACTCTAAATAGAATGATATTAAATTTTTTGCAACTTTGATTTTTATTGTAAGTGGAAAATAGGGTGGTTCCTTTTAAAAAATTAAAAAAAAAGCAAAAAATTGATTTCGTTTTGTAGTTCTCTGGCGCAAACTTACGAAACAAAGAGAAAAACTGCTTGTTATTTGCAAACATATTTAATTACAAAGATATTTTAAATTTTATAAGAACAAAATTAATTAAACTTTAAACATTTATTTGGCATTTTCTTTGGACGAATAAAAAAAAAACATACAAAAAATATCTTTTCAGATTAGTGCAAACAGTAAACATATTAACTTGTAGTGATTTCGGTCTTCTTGGTAGTCGAGATCCAAATCTCCGTTGTACCCATCAATATCATCTACAATTTCTTCACCAGCTATAAGGTGTAAATAAAATCCTTGATCTGCCTCAGGAATTAAATGCATAACCGATCTGATGTCATTAAGTTTGGGGGTTGATATCGGTTTCCATTGGGATAAAGTACTGGCAAATTAATTGTGTTAAAAACGTCTGTCTGTCTGCCCTTTTGTTTTGGTTTTATATCAACCTCAACATATAAATCTTGGTCATGACTGGATTTAAAAAATAAGCTGTATGGGGAGTTTTTCTTTATTTTAATTTCTCTGATCTCTAGCCAGTTTATTTTTTCACCAATAGTGTCTTTTTTTCTACTAACTATATTTTTTCTAATATTTCAGATGAGATAAAATCGTTCTTATTCATTTGATGTATTGTAAATGGGCTCTTCTTTCTGGAATTACTAATAATGTTAATGTAGTCTTGTGGTGTATACAGCCTTTGTTGATATTTCAACGCCTTTTCGATATCACCGACATCAGAATCGTTCGGCAACTGTGGCCTGATATAAGAAATTTCATGCTTATGCTTTCCAAGGTTGATGAGTTATTAAAAATGTGTTTAAGTAATAAACAAAGTTTTATATTTCGGTTCTGCCCACCGCAGGAGTCTGACCATAGAATTAAATCAGTTTCATCGCGTTCCAAAAAGAGTTCACAGTATTTTTTAATGCAAGATCCTACTTCCTGCGCCCCACGGCCAGCAGTGCCTTCTGTCCAGAGAAAGCAATAGCTTTCAAGCTTCAAAGCTTTCTTTTGCCGCTCGTATTCCCAAATTGTATAGCCATAACTGTCGTTTATAAAACATAATGTTTGTAGGAATTCGTGGAAGCGGTAATGTTTTTTCTAAGTCAAATGAAAATGTCTGTATGTGATCATTTACTTTAGCGCGCTCAAAATCATTGTTCATTAATTTTCTAGCAGTTTCAGCAGCTTTTAAATGCGATTTAAGTTCAGTTTTTTAATTATTATTTACATTGCCAGAATATATTTGAGCACCTAGTTGATCACACTTGTTACAGGTATCTTTTTTTAGTTTTTTTCTTGTAATATTGAAATCTGTATAAAATATTTTTTGTAAGTTGATAGGCTTACCGAATTATTTACCTCTGTTTTATAAAGGTTATACATAGTTTCAATGGTCATATCGGTAGGAAGATGAGACTTATACTTCTGATTTTTTTTATGTGATACACTACTTCTTCTCTTTGAATATCGGAAATTTTAAAATGCTTTTGGTGTTTACCACGATTGTCTTGTACATCAAGAGTTTTAAATTTTTTTAGTGCAGTATTAACCCGTTTTGTTGAAATGTTAAAGGTTCGTACAAACATGTCGCTACAGAGAGAAACGTTTTCTAAATAGTACCTTCTAGTATAATTTCGTTTTGGGCATCCTTCTGTGCGTCTTCTCTTTATTTGCCCTTCCTTAACTGAAGCACAGATTATTCCATTTTGTAAACTATATGTTCCAATCTTCCAAAAATTCTCAAAAAGAGATTTACGTCCATCCTGTCTTACTTTTTCATAGCATTTATCTAAACAGTTGCATCGATAATCTACAAACTCTTTTTTTGCTATGCGATTGCCTCTTTTCGAAATATGAGGTGAGTTAGAGTTTTTCAAAAACTTTCGGGTCTTATCGATTTGTCCAGGGTGCTTTTGTCCTCGACCCTTTCTTGGCCTTCCTTTATTTACCGGAACTGTATTTTGAAGATCTTGCCTCTCACCTAAAAATTCTGAAGAATCCGATGATGAATAAATAAAGTCCGGATCTCTATCATCTTCTATATCAGCTTAAAAATTTTCAAATTCTTCATCTTCTATTAGAGTGAAGGCGCGACGTAGATGGATACTGAAGAAATGAAAAAAATATATAAATATTTACTTGTTTACCAATAAGTAGGTCATATTTATATTGTTTTATTAAAAGTAAAAATCATACTTTTTGTAACGACGCTCTATTTGCATACCTTATTATGTACATAATTATATATTTATTATATTGTAAATACCTGCGTACTTACGTTTATCTGAATATCAGTTGTAGGTAGTTCTGCATTATAAGTTTCTTGGTCATCCTTTGCTAATAAAAAGGGTTCTACACTGAAGCAAGGATCCTAGAAGACAAAGATACAACAAATTATTTATTATGAACACCTAATAAACATGTTTTTCCTTATTAATATGGTATATTGTCACTATACTACAATATTAACCTGATGGTTGATGGTATCTGGCATTACTAAATTATTAGAGCAGCAATTTTCCTGATTTGTTTCGTTACATTTTTCCATGGAAGTATTGGGAAAAGCCTAAAAACAGAGTTATGTTATTTCAAAAAACTTAATTATTCTCTCTATCTTAACCTGTGCTTCAATATTACAAGAAATTATCTGTGAGGTCTCCTCTTCCATTGGTTCAGTGTATAGGTCAGTTACGTCCTAAAACAAATAAATATTTAAAATATATATAATAGAAAGTGAATTCAAAAAATGTATAATCTTAAAAGATGCATTATTTAAAAAAGATCCAAACGACTTTATAACGGATCCAAATGCCACATGCATTAAAATTCCGTTTTTTAAAAAGGAACCAGATACACAGCAGAATTTAAGGTTAAGAATTAAAAATTATGTTAAATTGTTTACTTACCTCCGTATCAGGATGAGTTTCTAACTTCTGCAGCATTTCCAACATTTTTTTCCCCATGGACATATTAATTTCAGTGTATTTTCTTAAAAAATTGAAAAAACAAAATTATTTTCCGGTCCGAGCGTAAACAACACCTGGGTCTTTCTTTCAAAATTACATTTTTAAAAATGCTGATATTAAAGATCGACTTTCCCATTTGTGATTCCATACTTTCTAATTTCAACAGTGCACTGGAACTTTGTTTAAAATATTGCATAATTTTTTTAACTTTATGGATTTCCTCTTGGAGTTCTATTATGGCATTCTGTAACACTAAATTAAGAGTATGTGCAAAACAAGGGAAGAAACGCCAGTTAGTAATCATTATTGCAGTAGTGATATTTGCAGCATTATCTGATATAATGCAGGAAACTTTATTTGTAAGGCCCCATTCATGTACTTGAGACTTCAAAAAGTCTGACAAGTTTATTGCCGTATGTTTCTCGTTGAACAGTATACATCCTAAAAGACAGGAATCAAGCTTATGTTTTCCTTCATAAGTTTTAATCAAATGGGCCGTTAGGGCAATAAAGCTTTGATTATTAATGGAAGTCCATCCGTCTGTCGTTAAACAAACTGCATCTACTTTTGACATTATCTGTAGTAACTCTAGCTTTCTTTCATTATACAGGGTGGCCCATAAGAAAATTCATTTTTAAGAAATTAGGTAAAAAATAACGACAATGTTTTGGTATTGTTTATTGACTGAAATATATAGAGAGTATATGGGAATTTATGTTTTAAAAATTAAATCGTCCAAATGATGATCCACGATGACGGCACTCCTCCAATCGTGTGGGAAAATTTTGAAATACCTTAGTAACTTGTGAGATTAATCCAATTTCCTGTCGGAAATTGTCCTTAAGTTGTAGTTTAGTTTAGTTGTAGGATTATTACAATACACTTTACTCTTAAGGTGTTCCCTTAAGAAAAAATCAGCTGGAGTAAGGTGCGGACTTCGAGGAGGCCATGAAATATCGCCTCTGCGAGAAATCAGTCTTGCGGGAAACATTTATCTTACCACTGCAATACTCAAGCTGAAAGTATGGCAGGTGCGTATTAGCGTGGGGATTCTAAGGCAGTAATTGTTGGAACCCCAATGATTACATTTGCTCTTCTTTTCTATCTTAATATATTCTGCTCTATCTTTTTCAGAGTCAATGCAATATAAACTATTTTCTTCCGTGAAACATTTTATTGGTTTTTGCTCCTCTTTAACTATTATTTCTTCTTTTATAAATATAACTAATTCTCTTTTATAATTGATATATTGATTAGGGAATTCCTCTTCAACTTGGACTGTCATGTCATTAATAACAATGTATATGGTTCCATCAGGTGCGTGATGCACTCTCCTTTTATACTCTTTGACAGAACAAGCCCAGTCCATAATGCAGACATCTCTGAAATGCTTGGTGTGGAATATCCCTTTTTGAGTGATGGTACTCTCTTTAACCCAAGTATTAGTTGTATCTGTTTTACATACTCCAAGGTCTGATCCCCAGCACAAATTTTCACCCACAGCCATGCATTTTCTGCCTATTTTACACATTTTTCTCTCGACCCATTCAATGGATTCGAGAATGTCCGGCAACACATTTTTTTCATCTAAGTAATATGGTTTTACTCCTAAATTGGGTCATGCATTATCGCAAACTTTCTCCTTGTTAGTATCCACACGCTAACTGATTTGGGCGCTGTTCTTTTCGTCAGTGCTTTTATACCTCATCAAGATATTTGATTTGGCTGAATTTAGTTTTAACTTTCAGAACGTTTCCACATCCTATTTTGCAAGATTTTGTAAGTTTGTCAGTGTGGTCAGCCAATGCTAAATAGTTAGCCATGATTATCAAAAGTACAGTATTGGGTTGAGGTTATAGTGGTGCGAGTTTGCAAAGTGGCTGGGGCTAAAAAATTTCTTTACATTGCTATGTAGCTTTCCGAATTCACAGTAATGGCTCGGCCTCGATTATCTTCAATGAAGAAAGGTCCTATAATTCCCCACTTAGCAATTGCAGCCCAAACATTAACTTTCGGAGAATGAAGTGGTTTTTGATGTTTCACGCGCGGATTCTCGGAACTCCAATAACGACAGTTTTATCTATTCACAAATCTATTTAGATGAAAGTGAGCTTCATCGGAGCAGAGCATATTTTCAAAGTCTTGAAAAGTATCCAACATTACATTTGCAAAAGTTATTCTTGCTTCCAGGTCCGAGGCTTTTAATTCTTGGACTAGCTGGATCTTATAAGGGTGTAGTTTCAAATCGAGATGTAACATTCGTTGCAGACTGGTCCTCGAAATCATTAGAGTTGAAGACCGTTTGCGAGTCGACATTGTTGGTGTAGCACGAATAGACTAAGAGCTCATGACCAAAAAACCCATTGTACTTCCTACCGGTTGAAATTTTTTGTGAGATTAGTTTACTAATTTATAAATCAAAATCCGCCGGGCTGGCTGCTCAACAACGCTGGGTATTAATTTTTTTTATTTTCTAAAGTTGTTAATAAAAGAAGACTACTTAACATACTTCCTACCAGTTGAAATTTTCATAGTATGTTATTTAGAGTATTTAGAAAATGAAATCAAAATTACCAGCCCATTTTCACGATTGTAAAGTACTGCCAGCTTATGTTGAAAGTGCGTGGATTCAAGTACAAGTCAACATACTTTCTACCTGCAGTCTTTTTTACAGGACATTAGCAATGTTATAAATATGTTAAATATCTAGAGCCAGCCCGTTTTGACGATTGCATCATATAAAAACGTCAAAAATGTCATTCCTGTAAGTGCGCGCGAGACAGAGTTACGTGGATGCAAGCGCGCGAGAGAGAGCGTATATCGTTCACATGCTGTCTCCCCGCATAATCTTGCTGAAATGAAAAAAATGGAATAGGATTTTTAGTAATAGCTTTTTTTATGAAAAGATTGAAAGTACTGTATTTCTGTTTATTGAAAAAGCAAGATGTTAAATATATAATTTTTACATTATTTACAGTAGTCCATTTTCTACTTTTAATTGAATAATTCAGTTTTCTTCCGAGGATGTCGATTCGTTATCTGAATTACAGTAATCAGATTCCGTTTCCTTAGCTTCAGTATCTGGAAAAAAAAATAAAATGTAAAATACCTGAAAAATGGCAATATTTCTGGCAATGAATGAAATCGTGAAATAATATACCTGACTCATTGTCGGCATTCGTTGCAGGGGGTTCAACTATGGCTCCAAGAACTGATGGAGGGAATTGGTCGCCATCAAACCATTTGAAGCTGAGAAATTCGCCATTTTTCACCCAACCATTGGACTCTGGGGGATAGCATGTTGGATATTTTAAATATGCATTTCGCCATATATTTGCAATAGATTGTGTACGAAGCAGATGTTGATGGAGCTCCGTTGTACATGGTGGTATGCATGATACATCGAAACTTTTCAGCCGTTTCTGGAATGGCTCGTTGACATCCGATGCCTTATAAGTTTCCCAGAATTTCGAGAAGCGACCGACGTTCAGATCAGAGATATACTTCAAATTATACATTTCGCAAACGAATTTTTCCAAAACTTTAAAAAGCTGATTTCTTGTTTGAATCGTATTCATATTTCCCAGTCTGGTAAACTTCAGCTTCCCTGGTAAACTTTGGCATAATGATGGGCCGAGTTGCTCAGTGAGGTCATTGATGTTGATGCGCCGCTTATTATTTCCCATTTCCATCAAAATCCGCAACTGATCAGAAGATAGATGGTCCATGTTTCCCAGCATGATGATAAGAATGTCAGTATCAGAAGATTTAATTACTACATTCTCACAGACTGCTTTGCATACGTGGTATATAATTTTTGTATCTGCTTTCTCCTGCAGTTCACATGATAAGTCTTCATCGATGATTTTCAATACGGAGACACCGTGACTCTCATATGTATAACATACATCGTAATTTAATTTCACAATCGATTGACTAATAAACATTTCCGCTCTTCCCCAATGATCAATGAGAAATCTCACCAGTGAATCTTTAAATTTGCTATTTCTGAGTTCCTTATTAAAATCTTTAGGTCGTGTCTGTTCGGGTCTTTTAATGTTGTAGCCTAAATTACTGATATTTCTTCTCTGTAGGCGTTCATAATCTTTTATAGATGGAGTGAAATATTGATCAAAAATTATTTCGTATCGTTTGGCTAGTGTCTTCTGCATAAATGATATAATTTTTTTTGATAAACTTCCGAATGTATTTGGGATTTCTTTCATACAGTGAAGAAGGAAAAACCCATCGATGATTACAATGTCAAATATTTGCGGTATATTATCGTCTTTATTTGTAAAACTTGAGTAATAGCCGATTTTTCAGTTTTACAAATTACTCCGTCTGAATGACATAATGATAACGGAATAGGTGTTATTGGGTACGACAATACCTTTTCAACGTCGATATTAAAATTCATTGATAATGCCAAAATTCATGCAAATAAATCTCGTTGCATACGTATTTCGTAAATCTTGTTTGCAAACTTTATTTTGCTATTCACTGCATTTGCTGAGAAGTTCTGAATATCGACCCTCGTGATAGCTTTCTCAAATCGTTCTGGGTCTATAAAGCATTGAGAAATAAATTCTTTCCTTAACTGATGGCCTGATTGCTCCACTTTTAATAAATAATTCCCAACCGTCAATGATGCTGCCTTTCCTGTTGTGATGTTGAACAGAAAGTTTCTATCAATGTTACCATCGAAGGGATTCATAAATTTATCAAACGTTTTTATAAAATTTTGCAGTTGCTGAGAATCTCTTTTGATTATATGAGGCTCCAGTTGTGTTATGATGTCTGGACGTTTCTTCATACCAGCAGTCTCGTAAACATGAGAGATGATAGCAGCACGAATAGCATGACTCTTCGCCCAACGTTGCCGGGCAGAAATGGAATTTGTGAAATGAATTATTCCTGTTAATCGTTTTGCCCCATCGGCATTGATCGTCTATTCTAAGGTGATATCAACTGGTTGTCTTAAAAAAGATTTATTGGTCCGTTTTATACCGAAGAAGCCATTTTTCATGGCAACATACAACGATGGGTGCGTTTGCTCAATAATGGTCAAATTATCGATATATCTGACTAGCCAACGTGCATAATTCGGTTGGTTAAATACGAAAAATAAATTCGCTATTTTCGGTAGTATGTATTTGAAAAGTAAGAAGTCTCCAGTCCTAATACTCCGGCTTAGTGTCAGATAATAATGGACGAGATTTATGTATACAGTGTAAAATTGTGGGGTTTTTCCAAATTTTCCACTCGGGCAATCTTGTTGGTATTTGAAGAATTTCGTCAACATCATTGAAACATCGGGGTTTTTTACTATATCAAGGAAACAAATGTCTACGTTCTTATATATGTCGTAGTCCTATTGTGAAATCCGCCTTTTTGCGAAGATACTAGGATCTTCATGAAGCGCCGGCTTATAGTGAATAAAGCGGCTTCCGTGTTTAATTTGTTTTGGTTTGTTCACTTAGTGTGTCCAAGTCTCAGTGTAGGTGCCAAAATGGAACCAAATAATGAATTATTATTCTCAAAACACTACGAGGAGTTTTACAAAAAATTTCCTAGGAAAAAGCCGTATAGTGGGGACAGTGGCGGCTCGTGGGAATTATTAATGGGTGGGCAGATGAAATGAGGAATGAGCAAGTGAGTATGAATGGTGTAAAAAATCCCGCCGCAGGCGTCTCGCCGGAGTCTTTTCTAAAAAATTTTTTAGGTGCCGCTTACACAGTCGAATAATCTTAAAAAACATAAAAAACAAAACATCAAAAAACAAAACGTAAATTCTGAAACTAAAGGACTATTAGCAGATTATATGTAAAATGAAAAAAAAAATAAACTTAAACAAAACTTCTTGAAAATATCAAAAACAAAACATATAAATTCTGAATAACATAACATTTTATTTCATAATAATTATATACATATTATATACAAACCCACCGCGATCTGTATATGGGAAAACTACACATAGGGAAATTTTTCTATGTGTAATTTTCTATATATAGATCGCGGTTATTCGCGGTGGAACACCCTATAAAATATTTAAATATTCAAAACTTTTCGTTTTTAGGGTACCTGTTATATAGTTATATGTTATATATATATATATATTATTAGTTCATATTATATGTTATATATAATCAGTTTGATTCGTCTATTTCTTGTTAACGCGAAGTGATCAATGACCTTTTTATAAAATGTTGAAATTTCAGGATGTTCTTGTAAATATTTTATTAACCCCTTTTCTCTCGTTTGAGTCATGGATTCTTTCTACCGAAGCGGATGTAGTAGGGAGCGACAGTACCAAACATAATAATTTATAGATTTCCGAAACGTCTGTGCAAAAAAAACTGAAGAATATCTGTATATTTTCAAGAAACTCCTAATATATCAGCATCTGAGTACCAAACCGTCAACTCGCTTTGTAATTTTTGTTTATTGAAAAACTCTGGGTAAGATGCAAATAACGAATTAAGCAAATTTTGGGGAAATATAGATTTATAAGAAGGGAATTTAATCTTATCCAATAATTCTAAAAAAACTAGATTTTTGAGATCTTTAAATCGAACATCAATTTGACTGACAACTAAATCTAATATTTCGTTATAAACGCGTTTAAAATATAATTTTGAATCAGTCAGCTCGTCGTAATCTTTTTTTCGTTTCTTTTCTGGTGGCGGCCCTATAGTTACGGATATGTCATTAAAAATTCTCTCAAAGAAAATATCATTTTCCCGATAATTCTTTAAAGTTCCCAGAAGATTTTCACTTCGATTTTTACAGTACGAGATGTCAGATAATCTGCTTTGTAATATATTAAATAACTAACTCCGTCTGTTCAAAAATGAGATTAAAAACATTTAATAAAAATAAAAACGTAAAAATCATTTAAAATCTTTTTAAAGCCGAATTGCCTCATGGTCTTTAGCGAAATTCTGGCTATTGACAATATATTCAAAAACGTCCACCAGTTGATGCCTCTGTTTAATAACCAGCGGCGGCTCGTCAGGGTAGGCAAGGTAAGCGCCGCCTACCTTATAAAATTCACTTGTAAATTTGAAAAAAAATGACCATTATAATTTATATAATATAATCATTCTTCTTAATGTAATATTAAAATATTTGATAAACCTCCTAGTCTAATGTTAATACGCATGCATCTATCGCCACTTTAAGTGAAACCTGAGCTAGTCTAAAGGTAAAAACTTAGTGGAGCGGCGCGTTTTTGATTCAAGATGCAAGCGTCGCTTTCACATGTACATAGTAGAGCGACGAGAACTGCTGCGAAGAGAGCTTCATGTCATGAATTCATTCAGCAAAATGCTGTCTGGCAGTGAAGATGATTACTTGTTGGAAAATAGTGCTCTTAAAGTGTTATGTCTTAAAGGTGTTAGAAGTTATGCTGTTCATCCATTGAACCAAGAACGTCATACATTAGGCGAATACCATGACCTATTTCCACAACTAAAGGAGTACCCTAATAGGTTTTTTCAATACACCAGGATGGAGCACAGTACCTTTGTGTATATTTTCGATCTCATACAACCTGAAATCGTAACAAAATTCACCAATTTCGTCAAGCAGCCTATTGAACCTGAGGAGAAGCTGGTTATAACATTGAGGTAAGAAACTGACTAGATAATAAAAAATTGTAACACATTTTAATGGCTAATATTGAAATAAATATGGGTTACGCAGTACAAAAGATAAAACTAGAGATTGTTTTATAAAAACTTAAGTTCTATCATATGAGTAGTCATAACCACGAGACCACTGATCCAGATCTAGGATGTTATTGTCCTGAGGTGTTGGACTTCTGGAAGAGAAATGCCTGTAGACACAAATAATTGACGAGTGGAACCACAACTACTCGTAGACGGTCTAGAAACGTCCTTTTTGTACGCATATTTCAGCACTACATTTTGAACATCATTTCGAAAAAAAAGTTTATCGGCTCCATTGATTTTTTGTATGTGAGGCAAAAGACTTTGAAAAAACAGCATGTTTTTCATCATCTGGCTTTTCTTCTGCTCGTCTTGTCCGCTTTTCTTCTAACATCGCCATCTTCTTTTCTTCGATCTGTATCAATTTCTTTAAGTCCTGACTTTGTGCCCTCCTCTTATTGAAATTGTTTGGGTGGACAAGACCTTCCTTTGTAATTTTGTCTGTGGTAGTTGATGAACCTGTGACACTGGCATTGCCACCGACGCTCCCCTCATTACTTTTATTTAGATCTTCTGTCACGTTTTCTTCCACAACATTCTCGTCGTTACCAGTTGGCTCTTCAAGAAATGTTTTTTTAGTCTGCTCCTGCCCACTTTCACAGTTTCTCTTTATATTTCCAGATATAGGCCTAGTCTTGAATTGAGACCTCATAAAGTCTAACAACAAAAAATATGGCCAATTAGATTTATACACAGAATCAGAGCTGGATCCCGATCTTTCCTCTTGCATTTTTCTTACTTCCTTCCTGTAATAGTCCCGTAGCGATTTCCACTTGCTTTGAGCTTCTTTAACTGAAAGAAGAGAACCTAAGAACTAAATTTAAACATCATATTAAATATTACTGAAAATTACATAATATGATATTTTGTTGCAGATACTTGGCAACTGGTTCTTCATTCAAAAGTTTATCATTCTCATTTCGTGTTGGAGCTTCTACAGTTAAGTCCTGGTTTCCTCAAAAGCGGTACCGATAAGTTGCGGCCGCAATAATGCGTTGAATGACGACAGATTGCGGTGGAAAAATCAGGGTTATTAATTGCGGCAAATAAATGTGTAAACTCAGAAAGCGTCGCCAGTACCGTTTTGCGTTAAAAACAATCGACATGGACGATCTCGATGTTGCTCTTTTGGTAGTGTTAAATGGAGAGGAATTAGATGAAGAGATACATAAAAGGAGTGAATCTGACCTTTTTAAGAAAATAACTACAGAGGGTGCTTACAAAATTTTGATTTGTCGCCATCTATATACTAACGAAAATAAGTTCAGGGAATATTTTCGTTTGACACCAGTCTTATTTGATTATGTCTTGGGATATATAAAAGATGATCTTTTTTCAAAACCAACAAATCGTGTTCAAAATCCATTGAGTCCTGAGCAAAAATTATGCCTGCTTCTAAGGTATGTATTTCATTAATACTAACTACATCAAACACAAATACAGTAAAGTAAAGTAGCATGTATGTTTTGGTAAATACACATGTTTTGATAAATTTACAAATTTATAAAATACTCTTGGCTGGGCTCCGCCAATACTAAAGTAGCGGATGCTCCTATTGGTGTTACAGAATCATCGGAAACAAATGTACTGTATGATGTTGAGCTACCTGCTGATAATGGTCCACGCCCATAGTCAGCACTTGGCAATGGTGATAGATGTTCTATCTCTGCATTTCCAACTAAATTTCCAATTTGCATTCGAAGCCTAGCCTGAACGATTTTTGGCAGCTTGCTAGTTATTTTTGCTATGGATGCAAAGAATAAATCATTTTCATCCTGCTTTTCCATTTTGTTTTGATCTTGCCTTTCAGCTATTTGTCTTAATATCTTCAAACGTTCATCAGCAGGTGTGTATGTAGTTGAACATTTACGTTTAGTAACTTTTGGAGTTTTCTCAGTTTCAGCTCAATTTTCTGGAATATCTAAAATATTGCTACTAGTGTCGTCTACAGTAAGTAATTCAGACTGTTGTTGCTCTATGTTGTTGCTCTCTTTACTGCAATGAGCCGTGCTATTTTTTACACTCTCCTGAGATTCAGAATTTTCTATGTTGCTGAGAGTGCTGAAAATATAATAAAGTTTGTATTATCAGCAAAATAAGGTAACATAAATTTACCTTCTCTTGCCTGAAGAGATACTATCTAAAAATGACAGCTGCTCAGATCTTTTCTTTGCTGCTTCCCCAGGCGAACCCGTGCTAGGTTTGCCTCGTCTCTTTATGTAATAATCTCTTACATATCCCCATCTCTTGCTGCAGTCATTATCTATAAATATAAAAATAAAAATAAAGAGGCAAGTGTTCTAAATTACTACATGTTATTTTTTTAGGTTTTTGGCTACAGGAGAATCATTTCGATCATTGGCGTTTCAGTTTAGAATATGCCATTCGTGGATTAGTGTAATAATAAGGCAGGTTGCTGAATCCATTGTTGCAAGAATGCTTACTTTGGTAATGCCACAACCAACAGAGGAAATGTTCAAAACCATCTCTACGAAATTTAGATCTCTTTGGGATTTTCCGAACTGTGTTGGAGCAATTGATGGTAAGCACATTCGGATAAAGGCTCCAAAAAATAGTGGATCTACTTTCTTCAACTACAAGGACTTTCATTCTGTAGTGATGTTGGCACTTGTAGATGCAGATAATAAATTTGTTGCAGTAGACATAGGATCGTACGGCAGAGAAGGAGATGCAGGTAAAATGCAAACAAGGAATATAATTTATAATTTTTCTAATAAAATAAATTTTATTTTAGGCATATATTTAAAAAGTAGAGTTGGAAAAAAAATTCTGAAAAAAGAATTTAATATTCCACCGCCACAACAATTGCCTGGCATGAATATGCTGGTGCCCCATGTTATTCTCGGCGATGAGGCATTTGCTCTTCATGAGCATCTCATTAAACCATATCCACGAAATCAATCAGTAATTCAGTAATCAGTATATCAATCAGTTCTGATAAAACTAAAGCAATCTATAATTACCGACTTTCCCGAGCTCGCAGGACAACTGAAAATACCTTTGGCATTCCTCGTGCATTTTTTCGGATATTTTTTCAGCCAATTGCTACGCGTCCGGAAACCACGGATAAACAATGTGTGCCTGTATTTTATATAATCTTCTGCGAGAAGCAAATATTCTTCCGACAGTGACTAATAGGACAGAGAAATACTCACTTCCTACAGAAAATTTACTTCCACTAATTCACAACAACATACGCGGGGCAAATATACCAGTTCAAATTCGTGAGACATTTAAAACGTATTTTAATGGACCCGGTGCTGTAGCATGGCAGGAACAGCATTACCGAGAAAACTAAATCAATCACAACAATGTAATATATTAAAAATATATATATTTTTTTTTTATGGTAATGAGAAGTTGTATTATTGTATTACCCGTTATTTGTAGTATATGGGCTATTTCCGTCCATAAACTCTGTTTTAATTGGGTTTTTCTGTAATCTTTACATTGAACATTATATAAACATTCATGATTTCTAACAAAATCTATCAATATTTCATCCTGCTCACTTGTCCATTCATGGTGTTTTATACCAGAACACATTACGCTAAAAAAAACACCATTATATAACGTTAACTTTGTAATATAAAACATAAATACCTATTTTATCAGTTTTATAATAAAAAAATAAACGAAATCACAACAAGTCACCACATCAACACAGTAATAAATCGTCAACGAACTGTTTCTCGCCGCAATGGCTGCCGCATTCATTATGCCGGTACAGTCATATTGCGTTGCGGCGACCACCAACGCATCCTTAAAAACCATTGCTAATGATGTGCATAGTACAGTTTTCTATGACGTCATTCAACGCATTATTGCGGTCGCAATTTATCGGTACCGCTTTTGAGGAAACCAGGGCTTTAGCAGGATAGTGAAAGAAACCGTTAATGTTCTATGGAATGTTTTGCAACCCCTACATATGCAACATCCTTCAAAAGAAATCTTTGCTCAGACAAGCAAGGAATTCAGTCACTTGTGGAATTTTCCAAATTGCATGGGATGCATCGATGGAAAGCATGTAAGAATTTCGTGCCCACCACATTCAGGCACGATGTTTTACAATTACAAAAAGTTCTACTCCATTGTTTTGCTAGGAGTTTGTGATGCAAAATATAGATTTCTTGTAATAGATGTTGGTGGGTTTGGCAAGCAAAGTGATGGAGCCACTTTTGCTTCCTGTGACTTTTACCACATGATAAAAAACAATCAAGTTGATATTCCGGATGATGCTTGTTTGCCTGGAACTAATTTTACGACGCCATTGGTATTTCTCGCAGATGAAGCCTTTCCCTTATCTGTGCGTGTTCTGACACCTCACAACGTAGAGAATCTCAATGATGAAAAAATGGTCTTCAATAAAAGGCACTCGGGATCGAAAAAGTATAGAGTGTACGTTTGGAATCATGTTCTCTAAATGGAGACTTTTGTTTAAAAGTATTGAAACTGATCATCAAACTGTAGACATAATAGTAAAATGTATGTGTGTTCTTCAAAACACTATCATAGATAAGGAGGGATTTGAGAGGCATTTAACAGAGGTTCAAACAGTTGAACCCAAGAACATTGAAGTACCAATAGGACGACGTCGAAGAGGACGCCAATCAAGTGATGCTCTTTTGGTGCGGGACACATTCACACGATATTTTAATGAGAATATGATTCATTTCTCAAGAGACTAAAGAAACATTCATTAAAAAAACGGTTCGTTGTGTAAACAATCAGAAAAACGTTTTTGGAAAACCTATAAAACAAATTTAAACATTTTTTCTTTTGTAAAGTTACCTTTAGGTCAACAATTTATTTATTTTTTGTATATAAATAATAAATATTTAGAAGTATTACATTAGTAGAAAATTGTTTATTGCCCTACCTAGTATACACAAACGTACCTGTACAATTATTTTCTTCACCTACTTCTTTCCATAGTTTGTCCAATGTATAACGATTGTGATGGTCATTCAGCTGCTGATTCCATATAGGTTCTCGATTCCGTATTGACAGAATAAACAACTCCACGTTCATGTTGTTTAAACTATTATAAAAACTAGAACAAAAAACAACAAACACGCCGTACCACCTGCAATGGAAGCCCCAAATCAACTGGAGCAGCGCTTCAAAGAAATCGTTGGTGATTTCACGAGCGATGAGTCAAGATTTATGTCGATGCATGCAGCACTGCTCGCCGCCTCACTATGTGCGCATGAACTTGATTGTATGGAAGATTTTAAAACGCGCCGCTTGACTCTTGACTCGCCGCTCCACTATGTTTCTACCCTAAAGCGACTGGCCTCATAAAATCAAATAAATACGATATATATGGGAAGGCGATATTTCCAACCGCCTGTATTTAATGGTCTCTACGGCGGCAATCTCCTATACAAAACTTACAGCGGCCGACGTGAAACAAAATTATTCTATGCGACAAAAAGTGCACTGTTAGGCGGACAATTCGGGCGCCTTCGACCGTCTTCGTCGAAGCGCTCGTTCGTCGATCAATAAAGGGGAAAGGGCTGGTGATTTTAGAGTACGATTGTACTAAATCTAGCACAAGTGGAAAAAAATTTAGCACGCAGTACAGATTCTGTTTTCTTACTTAAATGTAAAAAATATTAAAATGTACATTCTTCATGGCAGTCTAGGTTTTTTGCTGTAAAATTTTCAAGCAATGACTACGATTTTTATAACGTATTTAATTTTTAGTACAATTGGGTGAGTTTCAGTATGATAATTAAATCACGGATGAGATGAGCCCTCGTTCAATGGAAAATCAATGGTGGGACGGGATTTTGTGCTCTGTGGCGTCTTTGTTGCACTTATTTAAAACTACATAGGAGCAATAAAGATGGTGCTGGTACTAATTAATACTAATAATATGATGGGAGGAAAATAATTCCAGATTTTTCTTGGCGGGGTTTTGTTTTTATTCATTAACGGTTTGTGGCTGGTTTCTTCCGTTTCTTCCTTTTCTTGCTTTGAACGATTTTTCTGCTGTCGTACGTCGTATGGTTGCTTCTCCATTGAATTTTGAATTTGGTTTATATTAGATAAGTATAAGTATATTAGAATAATAATTGTGCTATTAAAGTTTGTAGAGGTAGTAGAGGTACCTATTAAGGGGTTGTATATTTTTGAGTAGAAAGTAGGTAATTTTTGTAGAAGTAGAGGTGCATACCTAACCTAGTTGTTTGATCCTTCTACTATTTTTTTTAGAATGGCCAATAATCTCGCCGAAACCCCTGTGCATGATGTAATTTGTTCTTTACAAGAAACTCATTTTCCCGCCTAACTGAAAATGATCGTAGGGAAATAATTTCTATTGGGCGACCAATATACACCCCCCCTTTCAATTTTAAAACCTGACAAAAAGCAAGGCCAAGCATTCTCGCGATCCTTTAAGACCCAGTGGTTCGAAACCCATCAATGGTTATGTGGTAGTTATTTTAAACAAAGTTTGTTTTGTTGGCCTTGTATACTTTTCGGAGGTAATAGAAATAATGTTTGGGTGTCTCAGGGTTTTTGCGATTTAAAAAATCTGTCAGCTAGCATAAAAAAACATGAATCGTCAAAGGAGCATATGAGTAGCTACCTTAGTCTAAAGCGCTTGCAAAAAAATAGTAGCACTATACAGGATGCATTAAAAATACAGTCTTCTTTGTTTTTAAAATCCTATATCTTACATCCTATCACGAGGATGTAAGAAAAAATAGAAATTGATTGAGCTATTTGATTGATGTCACTTGTCATCTTGCAAAACAAGAACTATCTTTTAGAGGCCACGATGAAAAATCTGATTCTTTTAACACTGACAATTTTCGTGAAACATTTAACTTGTTAATTAAACGTGACATCGAAATGCAAAACCATTTAAAAAAAATAGGCAATAATTTTTCTGGTTTGTCTAAGACTATCCAAAACGATATAATAGGTTGTATCTCTGAATATCTTTTGGAGACAATACATAAAGCAATAAAAGAATCATTATTTTTTTCTGTACAAGCTGATGACACTACTGACATTTTAGAAAAATCACAATGCGCTATTTCGGTCAGATATGTAAACCAATCTGGTGACATTAAAGAGAGATTTTTGGGATTTTTTTATGTAAGTCAAGATAGAACGGCAGACGCGATGTACGAATTAATTGTTTCTGTTTTAAGTCCTTTTGATTATAAGAAAAATTTAGTTGGTCAATGTTATGATGGCGCTAGCGTAATGGCTGGTTCGTTAAATGGTTTGCAAAAAAAAATTAAAGACGATGCTCCATTAGCTTTATTTACACATTGCAGTGCGCACCGATTTAACTTAGTTCTACAGAATGGAGCAAAAACTATTAAAAAATGCCGAACTTTTTTTGCGAGCGTAACTTCAATTCCCGGCTTCTTCCATCAATCTGCAAAGCGAACATTTATTTTGGACTCTATAGTTGGAAAAAGGATACCGACTGCTGTAGATACCAGATGGGCTTCACGTTCAAAAATCGTTCATCTTTTAGATTCAAAATGGAATGACTTAAAAAAAGTTTTTCAAACAATTATTGACGATCAATCATTATCCGAGTCAATTAAGGGGGCAAAGGGATATCTTAGATTTATGAAAGGTTTAGAATTTTCTTTTTTAACCGCGGCTTACAAAAATGTATTTGATATTACGGATCCACTATTTAGTATTTTGCAAAAAAAGTCTTTAGATATAGCTTATTGTCAAAAACAGGTATTTTTAACAAAAGATCGTCTACAGTCCTTGCGGAATGAATTAACCTTCGAACAATTTTTTGAAGAAGCAAAAATTAGAATTTCAGGCGATATGATAGATAGCGTGGATAATCCTACACCATCAAAAAGAATAAAATTATCAAAGGGGATGAAGTCTTCTTTGCGAATTTTATTTTATGAGATTATTGATAATATTTCGACGCAAATAGATGTTCGGTTTGCAGATCTTTTGCAGTTAACTTATTTTGCATTGGTTGATTCTTATAAGTTCTAAGAGTATGAGAAAAATTTTCCAACTTTTTTAGTTACAAGTGTCACCAACCTTTATAAAAATATTTTTGACAAACAGCAACTAATTAATGAGTTAAGTGTAATTTTTCACGATGAAGAACTAACAACATTAAATGTAGTCGTTGTAGTCGCCTACATTCAATGTAGTCGCATGTTGAGTCGTTTTAAAAACATTTTATAGATAATGGTCTTAAAGAAATATTTCTCCAAGCTTTTACACTTTTTACGCTTATTGCTACAATACCAATCACAAGTACATCAGTTGAAAGGATATTTTTCATGCCTTAAACGCATAAAAACATATTCCCGAAATAAAATAGGTAATGAGCGCTTATCATCACTTGCTTTAATTTCCATCGAAAAGGAACTCTTTTGCTCTTTACAGGGATCTGATAATTTTACAGATTTAATAATAAGTAGGTTTGCACTTTTAAAGGAAAGAAGAATAAACCTTATTTATAAAAATTAGTTGTTTTACAACTAAAATAAAAAACTAAAAAAAAAAAACAAAAAAAAAATCAAAAATTAAAAACAAAATCTATGTTAAGTATAAGAATATTATGATATCTTTTAGTTATATAGTATTTAACTTTAATCTTTTTTAGAAATAGTATTAAAAAGAAGAAAACTACATAAGCTCAAAGGTGCATAATTAAATAACCATGCATTTTTGGTAAGTAAGTAAAAAAGATCTATGTTAATAAAAATTAATTTATTTGTATTTGTTTATAATATAGAAGAATATTTACTGCATCTTTGCATCTTATAGTAGGTATCTGTCAATAACAGTAGGTAGTGTATATATCTAAGGATTTAGTGAAATTAAATGAAATATGGATATAACACAAAAATTACGATCATAATTTAAATTCATACAACTTTGTAAAGGTGTGTTTCATTTTGCTTTTTTTTTGTTTCCGCATTTTTTTTATTGAAATCTAAATTTAAAAAAAAAAATATTTTTAGGTAATTTTTCTTAAAACATTTCGAAAACGTTATTTTTTTCTTAATTTTAGTAAATTATTAATGACAAGTGGCCGTGGCACCACAATTTTTTTTTTTAAATCCCGAAAAAGCGGCGGGAGGGGGAGCTCGGGCTACTCGGTGTGCGCACTGTTATAATAATATGTCGCCTATCTTAGATTACAGGGCGCGAGCCGCCACTGTTAATAACAGTATCGATAATTCGCGATTTAAAATTCCACCTCATTTCCGAACTTCCTGGCACACGCTTAGACCCAATTTCATCTAAAACTCTGGGACGCTTCGTAGATTTCGAAAAAAAAGTTGATATACCCGTAAGATTTGCAAAGAAGATCCGGCATTCTTTTACTTTAGTAGCGGAATCTTGTAAAATTAAATTCATTCTGTGAGCGTAGCCAGCGCACAAATATTGCTAGAGGTGCTATATCTTTATTTTTTTTCTGTTTAACCATTTAATTCTTCTGACATAACGGATGCTCCATCATACGTTTGACCTATTAATTTTTTTGCAATATCGAACTCCTGATATTTATTTATTAACAAATTAAACAGATCATCAGCTTTGCGTTCTGCACTTACATCTTACATCATAGAAGCCCATAAAGCGTTCTACTACTTGATCATTTCTTACAAATCGAAATGTGACTGACAATTGTGATAAACACGTGATATCTGTAGATTCATCGATCTGCCAAGAAAAACAAGATGAATCTTTTATTTCAGCAGAAATAACATCACGAACGACTGAATTAATACTATCGATTAAATCGTTCTGAATGGTTTTCGACAAACCGCTAAAAACGGAAGATTCATCTAAAAATTCTTTAAAATTGTTGTCAAATTTAGATAGTAAATAAGCCAGTTCTTTGAAGTTGCCCCGATTTAATGAATCTTGAGATTCGTCATGACCCCTAAATGCCTGCTCTTGCGTTGCTAAGTAAATTATCAAATCAATTAGTCTTTGTAATACGTCGCGATTTTTCTTTACTAACTCGTTGTGTTTCAATATATTCTCGCGATATGCTGAATTTATAGCGCACTGTATGCTATAATTATTTTTTCTAAATAATTTAAATTTAAGTGATGAAAAAGTATGGTCTTCGAATTGGCAGTGCTTTTGCAAGGATACACCTAAATGCTTTAAATCATTATATCCCGTCGAATTTCACGGACTTTGCGCTTTTTCCGCAAAAAGTAAACAATTCCAACAAAATGGTTTATTTCTTGTCTCGCTACCCGTCAACCATTCGTATTTATAGAACCAAGAGGTATTAAATGATCTATTCCTTGTTTTATAGTTCATAATTAAATTTTTAATACCCGGCCGCGGCATTAATTTGTGAACAAATAATTTATCATCTAAATTAAGGAAATGAAATTTACACTTCAGCAAAAAATCAACCAAATCCACTTTATTACTTACGGCGACCCGAACAGAACTTGGCTGCGGCTGAACACTTACACTTGCACTTAAATCTGCCATTATAGTTTAATAATAATTATTCTAATTTACATACCTACAAAAAAAAAACTACTCGAAACCGCGAAAATGTCTTTAGGCAAGGTTTAAAGTTTCAACGACGCTCACTCTTCCCGTCAAATGGCCCAAATGCTGAAAGCCGAATACGACCGATGGGCTAGCCCGCGGAGCCGAGATCACGAGGTGAAATTTGAATTTACCGCGTTAAGGGCTCCATACACGTTTTTTTCGGGCAGTTTTCACATCTTTAACCGATGGTTGAAAACGTTGAAACGTTGGAAAAGCAGATTCAGATTATGGTTTAAAAAAAACTGAAAATAATACTGCTTTATATGATCAAAATAATGGGAAAAATATGAATGATATTTTATCAGAATTACTCTTAATATTACCAGTCAAGAACACACAGTTTGCGATGATATCCTTATACCCGAAGAACCGGATATTCCAATGAGAAGCGAAATTGGTGAATTGCAGAGTTCTGATTTATGTGTAGAATGTCAAGAGCTAATTTATAATGCGCCAGCAATTGTATGTGAAATGTGTAATTTTACTGTAAATTTTTCATGCGCGATAAATAAAACGATGTGTAATATATGTAATAATTCGAAAACAATCGAGGCGTAACAGTTATCAGCATTTGCAGGTCAAAAGCGCCAGGCTGATCAAATGGCAGCTGCGACAAAAAAAATGTTACCTAATGTTGATGTGGGGAATGCGTCCTTATTAACATTGATAAAGTTGATCGCAGTCCAGGGGATCCTCAAAACCTTATTACTGTCGTAACGGACATTAAAAATGGAGTGTATCAGGTTGACACTGTCAGAGGTATTATTAAATCGTGGTTAAATAGACCAGATATAAAAAAAGCAACAGCTGGGCTTATTACTTTGGATCAAATAAATAAAAATAAGTTTATATCAGTAAGGGAGGCAGTATCTTTAGAATCTCTTTTTAAAGGACAAGGTTACGTTAAATGTTCATGCCAACCATCTAAAACTCAATGTAAAAGCAAAAGATGTCAGTGCTTTAAAGCAAATATGCAATGTAATTCACGGTGTCACAAAAGTGGTCCATGTGCGAATAAATAAGTAAATTTTGTTTACACTTCATGTTTTACTATATTTTAGTATTATTTTGTTATTTTTTTTAAATAAATATTTTTGTTATAAATACACGCACGTATCTGTATCAGATTAAATAAAGCTTAATTCCAGACGGATCACCTTATTACATTAATATTTGGGCTAATTGTAATAATATATCTCATTTTTCATATTCAGCCGGCTCTTCGTGAAGTGGCGTCTATTTAAGTTAGTCTGATTGGGAAACAAGCGAAATTACACTATATGGGGGAAAAGGCCCGGCTGATTGTGTAAAATGATCATTTTTCACTATCAGCCGGCACTTCATGAAGGTCCTAGGATCTTCGCAAAAAGGCGGATTTCACAATAGGACTACGACATATACATTTAAAGCGCAACGTACTTCATCACAATTATTGATAGCTTCGTGCTTCACAAATGCTTCGAACATAAGGCACTCCAAGCCCAGAGCCATCATTGGGTGTATTCTTTTACACCTATTGAAATGTTTTCCGATTAGAAAACTATTTACCGAACCACCGGCAATAATTCCACTCTCAACGGCAACGTCCGTGAGACCGCAATCGGTAATGTATTTGCCTATGGCTTTAAAATAAGCGAGCATGATGTGAAAGGCACCTAGATGGATAAATAATCAAATCGTGGTTTTTCGGTGGGTTGGATCTGCATTGCTACTTTAGCTATAGCTAAATCGTAGGTGACATCAATATGAGGTTGTTGAAATTCAGCTGCTATTTTTTGACTGCGGATCATTGTTTCCACAACAACGGAGATATCAGTTGGCGATACATTGATTGGTGAGAGATAGACAATTTTTTGTTTGGTATCATTAATGTCTTCAGAATATCGGCTGTTGAATCCTACCTACATAGGGGCATCTGGAAAATTCAAAGCGTGTGACAAAACCCAAAGGGCATCTAATTGTTGTACTGTCTGTAGACTAGATGAACTTATTGTACATTGGTTATCACCAGATGTTTGTAATATGTTAGTGAGTTTCGGCTTCTTCGTATATGGTGTCAATTCTGTACTGACTACATCAAATTTGCGTCTTCTTTTAGATAATTTTTCGGCAGTAGTATCACGTTGACATTCACCATAGTCATAGCTATCATCAAATACAGAATTTTGATATATGATACCAACTGTATCATGCAGGGTATCTTTCCCAGTGGTAGTTTCGACAAACCTGTCGAAATTATCAAATGCAACTTCAGTATTTAAGTTTGGTACTAAAGTGATACCTTCCGGGCATTCTTGAGTTCTCCCTATCCAAGAAAATGTAGCTTCTGTTTCCAGTTCTTCGAGAACATGATAGCTGCAACAGTGACCATATTTGTTGAAAATATCAATGACTTTACGGCTACTGGTCAAACTTTTCTTAGCCATTTCCAATGTAATATGCTTTCCAGGCTTAATATTCCCATTGGTTACAGCGTAAATTGTATCAGCCGAAATTGAATGTACTTTTCTGTACAAATCTTAAGTATTTTTACGTCGATTTCGGGCACCGCTTAATAATGTGACATAAAAATTCAGCAGATCACTTTGTATCGTACATTCTCGTGTCATCAAGTCTTTCAATTTTACATTCATTGGTAAAGGCTTCTTTTCTATTAAAAATTCTTTTTCGTAAAATGAATGCCGCCCTTTGAAGAATTTCTTCTTCCTCTAATAACAAAAAAAGGCCATCATCTATTGTCCTGTTTTTCGGTAAAATGATATTTTTATTCTGGAAAGCTGCAACTTTAATTTCATCACCGAATTTTTCGAGCATTTTATTGAGCATGTGGTGAAGGTTGCATCAACTATCATAATTGTGGCCTTCGGCTTCAGACAATTTTTTCATGATATCATTGTAAATTTCACCCAAAGATATTAAAAAGTAACAATTGCCACGAACAATAATATTGTCTTGGACGAACTGCTTAAATTCATCATCAGCTTTTTTATGTAATTCTCGATTTATGTGGAACTTTGTTTGATGTCGGACTTACATTGGATTTTAATTTATCAAAATAGTTAACACGGCAGAGTTTATGATAGCAAAGAGACGGAGGCTCCGGAGATTCGAGTGTCTTCAAAATTTCAGTTTCTTTATATCAGTATTTTTATACGAGTCTGAATATTCTGCAAAGGCTTCCACGAGTACCTGGCGTCCTTTGTGAGTTTTGATTTTTTTTTTTACAAAATATACAAATATCCAGGCTCACACTTAACTCTGTCTCTGATATTTGTTCACCTGAAGGATCCAATGTATCAGATGCACATTCTTGAGGTGTTTCTTCTGTTTCGTGTGCAGATGAAGTACTTGGTGTTGGTTCATCTGTGAAAATATATTTAAATACAAAAAAAAATACAAATCTTATAAACTGCTGGTCAAATGAAACGCATTTTAATTTCGCTCACCGTGTATGAAAAATAAAAAGTCAAAAATTGCCTAAAAAAATGCATTTGCGTTTCATTTGACCAGCAGTTTAGTATTATAGTCTCATTTCAATTTTGCATATTTTCATTACCTGTTTGTACTGAAACTACTTCCGATGATGTAGACGTTCTTCTTTCATAATATTTTTTCATAACCGCGAGAAAGATTTTGTGGCATTTCACATGATAGCTGCCATCACATTCTGACACGGGTAAAGCGACGTCGTTATATTTTAAATTAAACTGTTTGCGAGCAGCTAACACATTCAGACACTTTTGTAACGTCTGTACAGTAAAAGGCACCACTTTATCGCCTGTACGATTGTCGCCACAAAAAACGCATGGGAATGAACGTTCCATTTTTAAATAACAGCAAAATAATCTATAAAAATAATCTAGTCTTCACTGGCCAACACTGTGGAAAGAACTAACCGTACACGTGACCCCTTATTTTAGATCGAGATACCCTTCCTCCGAAGAACCGTCCTCGAAAGACCGTCCCTATTGCAGGCAGATGGTCACTGATGAATCACCATTCAAAAATGCTAGAGAAAACGTAGAAGTAGCGCGTGCGAGAGAGACAGCATATGAACGACGCTCGTGGATACGCTCTCTCTCGCGCGCTCGCATCCACGTAAGTTTGTCTCGCTCGCACTTACAGGAATGACATTTTTGACGTTTTTATATGATGCAATCGTCAAAACGGGCTGGCTCTAGATATTTAAAATATTTATAACATTGCTAATATAAAAAAGACTGCCGGTAGAAAGTATGTTGACTTGTACTTGAATCCACGCACTTTCAACATAAGCTGGCAGTACTTTACAATCGTGAAAATGGGCTGGTAATTTTGATTTCATTTTCTAAATACTCTAAATTGCTAACTATAAATAACTAAACTACTCTAAAACTCTGTATTGAACCAGTTCTCTCAAATCTTCTAACCCACTGCTTAATTAGATTTGAACTGGGAGCCTCATTAATGTCATGCAGTCTAAAATGTCGACGGAAAATTCGACGGACAACTACGTACGCATGATTATTCTCATAACACGCCCGAACGCAAAAAGCACGCTGCTCTCCCGTGTACTGCGGCATCGTTACTAAAGTCCCAAATATGAGCTATTTGCCACAGAACACAAATATAGAGAAATGCGTGTTGCCTAATAAACAGACAGAAATTCTGTTGACAGCTATATTGACGTTGTTGACAAAGACGGGGGGGACCATCTTGGGTGGCATATGGCGGGAAATTTAAGCATGATTTATTGGTTGATATTTAAATTTAAAGTAATTTGCAGAATTACAGAAGTTGATGCGTTAACTGATGAGTGATGAGAGATATATTTAAATAGAATTTTATTTTAAAATTAACAATACGCTTATCAGTTTGTGTTTCAATGTGAATATTTTATTAAAAACAATTTTAATAAAATACCCACATTTTATTAAAATGTTACCATACCCATTTTTAATGAAAAAAAAAGTTTTATTTTATATTTAAGGTTGGAAAAAAATAAATATTGCTTATTAGACATCCCTCATCACTTTATTCAAGAATTAACACATCAACTAAAATACTGTTTGATTGAAATTTAATTCTCAAGATATTGTTTATTTAGGACATTTAAGATTTTTAGATATAGATACTTACCAAGAATTTCAAATTGGCACGATAGGTATGGGAGCAAATTTCAAATAAAAAAAAAGCTAAATTGTCTTTTAATTATTTTATTTTAAGATGAATTAAAATAAATTTAACAAAGGTTTTTAAAATGCATAAAAATAGTTACAATAAATTATAAATTAAATACAGTTAACTGTAAGTACTGTATTAATAAGACCTTTTATGTAAAAAATGGAATTGTTGCAGGTATAAAGTATATTTTAACTGAATATCCTAATAATTTTTGGATTTTCAGAAAAAAAAATACCTGCTTTTTTTTGTTTCCTTAAGTGTTTAAAACATTATAAGAAACATGTATAATATAACAAACATACCTAAATAAAAAATTAAACATATATATATATATATTTTAACCATCTATACAATTGTAACGAAATAATATATATCCACATATTATAGAAAACAAAATATAAACTCTTATAACAACAGAAACTGTACCTATTTCTTGAAATAAATCTGGCTTCTTATTATGAATAAATTAATTAATAATGACTAGATATAACACAAATTCATATGTACAGGGTGGCCAAATAAGAATGCAAGGTACTGTATCTGGGAAACTATTTATCGTAGAAGCTTGCGATAAAAAAATTTATTACTAAAATGGCCAAGAGAATGACCTGGAAAATATTTTCAAGTTTCTAAAATGGCCGCTAGGGGGCGCAACTGCAATCTTGAATCTAGAAAACTGATGTTTCTGTAAATTTTGCTGAATTAACCTAACAAAAAAATTAAAGTTGAGACTAATCCGAACCTTTTTTATTTGAATAGTTTTGCTGTATCTCTAAAAATAAAGTGGTGGGGGGTGTTCAAAAGTTGGCTTAAAGCACACCCTGTATACTAAAAACGCCTTAGACGATTTTATCAAACTTGGGCTAGTTGAAAAGAACTATTATTAAGCTACGAATATTATTATATTTCATGTTTTTTTAGTTTTACATCTTGCCGCTAGAGGTCTTTTTTCGGCTTTCTGACACAAATGACTAATTTTCTCAAAAAACTTAAATGCGTTGATATGATTTTTTTTTCATAGAAAAATAGCTAAATGATGTCTAAATATTCTTGCGAAAACCGCAACTCGATATCTTGTTCCTAACCTAAAATATAGGCCAAAGAATATTTTATACCCTTAAATTTTAATTTTTTTATACTAATTATTTTGGAATTTTTTAAAATTTACTACCTTTGAAAACAAAATCTACCATTTTTGAAAATATTACCTAATATCACTAAAAGGTAAGTATTAATAATGCTTATATCAAAAATCAGACCTATTTTATGTTATATATTCACAATGGATATAATACGAAAAAAATAATTATTAGAAAGCAGGCCATGGAATGCAACAAAACAAATGTCTACTCAAATTATAAACATTTCTCAAATTGTCAATAGTAAGTTGTCAAAAGTTTTACGTTATTCCCCGATTTCCCCGTTTTCCCCGATTAGTGGCGAACTTACGGCGAATGGTAGTTTTCGGCCTAGGTTTCAACGGCCAAGAATTAGAAGAAATGTGGACAATATTAACAGCGTACTGGGATATATTAAAGGAAATCCTCATGTTAGCACAAGAGCATTATCCCTTGAATTAGGCATATCAAGAACGATTCAAAATATTTTGAAGGACAATAGGTAAATTCTAATAGCCATCGTCATATATGGATTTATTTAAGTTCAGCTTTTTTTTAAATATATTTAAAGAATGCACCCATATCATGTTAATTTACATCAGGCATTGAAAGAAGCAGACTTTGACCGTAGGTTGGACTATTGTCATTGGATATTAGGCATGATACGCGAGGACAGAGATTTTTTATTTAAAATTCTTTGGACCGATGAAGCCACATTTAATAGTGACGGTAGAGTCAACCTGCTTAACATGCATTATTGGTCTGCAGAAAATCCGCATTGGTTGCGTGAAGTTCAGCACCAAGGGCGCTGGAGTTTAAATGTGTGGTGTGGTATACTTGGAGGCAACATTATTGGACCATATTTTTTTGAGCAATCTCTAAATGCCAATGTTTTTTTCGACTTTTTGGTAAATCAATTACCGTTGTTGCTGGAAGATGTGCCACTTGAAGTCCGGCAAAATTTGTTTTTGCAGTTGGATGGTTGTCCAGCACATTTTGCTAGGAATGTGCGAGAGCATATTAATAAGATTTTTTAACAGCGGTGGATTGGAAGAGGAAGCCTGTTTCCATGGCCTCCGCGATCCCCAGACTTAACCTGTCTTGATTTCTATTTATGGGGGCGGTTAAAGGACATTGTATTTCAGACTCAGCCTACGACTAGAGAAGATATGAAAAACCGCATTCGTAATGCAATACATACCATACCGAGACCCGAAATTGAAGCTGCAGTTCTATCTACCCATGAGAGGCTTCAGCAATGCATAGAGCGTAATGGTCAGCATTTCGAGCATTTACGGGGGCATTAAAACCCTTTCTTTTTAAAATCGGTCCTTTATAGGGCCACAACTTACATTATAAAAGAAATTCGAAATAAATTATTTTGTAGTTTTTATAAATATTAAGGTATTTCCATATAAAATTTTCTTTGGCGTAAATTTTAGGTTAGGATGAAGATATTAAGATGCGGTTTTCGCAAGCATATTTAGGCGTCATTAAGCTATTTTTTTGTATAAAAAAATTTATACCATTGCATTTAAGTTTTTTGAGAAAATTAGTCATTTGTGTCAGAAAGCCGAAAAAAGCCCTCTAGCGGCGAAATGTAAAACTAAAAAAAAACATGAAATATAATAATTGCCCAAGTTTGATAAAATCGGCTAAGGCGTTTTCTGTATACAGGGTGTGTTTTAAGCCAACTTTTGAACACCCCCCACCACTTTATTTTTAGAGATACAGCAAAACTATTCAAATAAAAAAGGTTCGGATTAGTCTCTACTTTAATAATCAGCTATTTTTTTGTTAGGTTAATTCAGCAAAATTTACAGAAACATTAGTTTTCTAGATTGCAGTTGCGCCCCCTAGCGGCCATTTTAGAAACTTGAAAATATTTTCCAGGTCATTCTCTTGGTCATTTTAGTAATAAATTTTTTTATCGCAAGCTTCTACGATGAATAGTTTCCCAGATACAGTACCTCGCATTCTTATTTGGCCACCCTGTTTATCACCTTTTTATCATGTCACGGATTAAGTTAAGTTTTTTATTACAGTTTATATTTTGTTTTTATTTGCTAATACTGAAAAAATAAAAAAACATGCATATTAACTTGTACAGGGTGGCCAAATAAGAATGCGAGGTACTGTATCTGGGAAACTATTCATCGTAGAAGCTTGCGATAAAAAAAATTATTACTAAAATGGCCAAGAGAATGACCTGGGGCCTGTTTCATAAAAAATATTTGTCCAATATTATTGGCAAAAATCTAGTAATATTAGTTTACATTATCAATTTATGTTTCATAAACTTATTAGATAATATTATTAATTATTAGCGTATTGGTTAATAAATTAGTACATTTTATTAGGATAATTTGAGAACTGTTTCATAAATACCTAGACTTCATAAATTTTACTAATAAAATTGATGTATTTTTATGAGTGTTTTTAGCATAATAATGTGAGTTAGAATAATAGAGTTAATTTGCAAAAGTTTACAAAATGGGCGATTCTGAATCAAGTGACGAGGAAGAGAGAGTTTTTGTGAGAAGACCAAGAATATTTAGGGAACGAATTTCCTATTTTTATATAGAAGATACTTATGAATTTAATGAACGATTTAGGTTACCTAGTGCGAAGTTCTACGTAATTTTAAACAGAATAGAACAACAACTAGCCCACGATACAAGGCGAAATTACGCGTTAACGCCGAAACAGCAACTAATGGTTGCTTTACATTGGCTTGGAAGTGGCATGCAGTATCACAGTGCAGGAGATATGCATGGCATCTCAAAAGCTACAGTATGCCGTATAGTTCACAAAGTTGTTCTATCTATTAACAGAACCATGCTTAGAGAAACCGTTTGTTGGCCCGATGATATTGGAAGAGTTATGTATCAATTTAAACAAATTGCTGGTATGCCGCTTGTTTGTGGAGCAGTTGATGGAACACTTATTAAAGTTGATGCACCTAGTTTACATGAACCAGCTTTTGTTGATCGCCATGGAAACCACTCTTTAAATATTATGCTTGTTTGTGGTCCTTCGTTAAAATTTTACTACGTTTCCGCTAACTGGCCTGGTAGCGTAAGTGATGCGAGAGTTCTGCGAACTAGTTCATTATTCCAAAGAATGGAAAACGGTTGGCGACCATTTCCAGGATCTGTATTGCTGGGAGACTCCATTTATCCACTTAAATCATGGCTTATTCCACCTGTTTTACGAAATGACGGTGACGCTTCGCAAATGCGATTTCTAAGAGCTCATAAAACGACTCGCAGAGTAGTTGAATGTGCTATAGGCATTTTAAAAGAAAAATTTCCTTGCCTCAATTATGTTCGACTGAGAAATACAGTGTTTGCTTGCGAAATAATAAAATGTTGCGTCACTCTTTGCAACATATCAAAAGCAGATAACGAACAATATAACATAGAGGAGGAAGAAAATGCCAATGATGACAACATAGATGCAGAAGAACAAGATGAAATAGATATAGGAACTGAGGAGAAACTTAACTATTTTTACAATTATTTTCGTAATAATTAATTAAAATATAGGACAATAAAAGAAAGGTTAGGACGTATAAAAGAAACTACAATATATTTTTTTAAATGCAAAATTGTTCTTTATTTACCTTTTTTATTTAGATAGATAACATTTTTTTTTAAATCAGTCATAGTTTTTCATTAATACCGATTACATCACCTTCTTCATTTAAAATATATTCAGTAATATTTTGTGTGTCCTTTTGCTCTTCAATATGGCTTGTAAGGTTACAGTGACTTACATTAAGTGACCTTTCTTTATCCCACACTTCCAACTCCAATTTTCGGACTTCTAGTTCAAGTTTTTTTCTCTTGAGGTCCTCGAGGTATTTTGTTTCATTGGAATTTTGGACAATGATTTTTCTCTTAAGACATCCTGCAACCGAAAACAATTAATTTTAGTAAAAAGGTCAAATCAAATGATGGAAAAAGGACAGTGTAGGGAATGATAAATACACGCTTGGAAAACTTACTTGGAAAGGTTACTTTCTATGCACAAAAATAAACGAGTTTTTTGGTGGAAAAATAAAAAATATAAGTAATAATCTTTTTATGAGGACAGTCTTTATCGAGGTATTTATCTAATGGAAATGTATTTTTGTCCAGCTGTAGCCTTCTATCCAAAGCCAGCTGGAATTGAAAATTAATTTAGGAACTATCGATAATAACCTCTTGTTAACTTTTGGGACTTCAGCGGTGGGCTTACGACATCTTCAAATGTATTTCCCACATTCTCTTTTATTTCTGTTACATCAGGTAATGTCTCAGTATTAGTCGGTAGAGTTTGGGTTACAACCTCTTCCTCCATTGAATCCGCGACCCCGATTCCTTCTATAACTGGAGAGTTTTTTCCAATTATTTCAATTACTAGCTTGTCGGTGTCATCAAGTTTCGAATCGGGGCCGCCATCTGATCCAGTTTTTTTTGCGTTATCAAGTTTGATCTAAAAAATATCTTCAATTAAAATACAAAGTATATTAGTTTTTATTTTAAATTAGAGCGTTAGCACTGCATTGTAGCGTAATAAAACAATTGCATGAATATTTTTTTAATAAAATTGCTGAGCAAGAGTAATAAAGTTCTATTTTTTTAAGTGCCTACATTGAAAAAAAACGGATGCTAATGAAATTAATACCATCATGCGATCCCTTCAAAATAAGAAAATAAAAAAAATATACAAAATTGTCCAAAAATAACTTAAAAATTGTTTTTTTCCCGTTTTTTTGGACCAAAAAACAATTTTTTTTTGTTTTGGGTAAAAATGGTATTATCACTTTCGTTATTTATCATGAATAAAATAAATTTTTCCTCTCTTCCTCTTAAAGCCCAATTCATAAACTTTGCGCCTTGCGTTTAGTACGTAAAGCTCATGAACTGGATCTGATTCGACTCACCCCACTTTTGAGATTTTACTCATAGGCAACGCAAAATATTAAGCCGTTTAAAAGTTATTACTTAACACGCACATACTAGATTTTTAGAAAAAAACAGACACGATTTTTTTCCTCTAAACCGACTTTTACGACGTTTTAGGACTTTGTGAGATATCTAAACCACTTATATGGTTACGGATTATTATAGTGTATCTTAATACACTATAATAATCCGTTTGTATACAAACGGATTATAATGTGGAAGTAATAAGTTACTTACCATTGTTCGGTTCCGAATATTAGGCCAAGTAGCATCACGCACGTAGGTGTAGTCTTTCTCGCATGTAATCAATCCAATAGAAACCGCATAGTCCCTAACTTCCATCCATGCGGATCTTTTTGTTTCCTTGGTCAGTGTGGTAGAAAACTGTCCAAATAGACTATCTTTCATGTCTTTAATTTTTCGGAGAAAGTTTTGTTGCTTAACTTGCTTTTCCGATCTTTTACTTCTTATTTTAGACATTATGCAAATTTAACGCCACTTAATGGAACCGCACCGCAAATTATGACATAACCTCACTAACTTGTAAACAGCTGACTAGTAAAATAATATTATTAGTCTTCACTTTTATTAGTCTAATATATATTTTTATGAAACAGAAAAAAGCATACTAATATTATTAATTTATGAGACTAATATTAATAGCTAATATTATCAGTATGGTTTATGAAACAGGTCCCTGGAAAATATTTTCAAGTCTCTAAAATGGCCGCTAGGGGGGCGCAACTGCAATCTTGAATCTAGAAAACTAATGTTTCTGTAAATTTTGCTGAATTAACCTAACAAAAAAATAGCTGATTATTAAAGTAGAGACTAATCCGAACCTTTTTTATTTGAATAGTTTTGCTGTATCTCTAAAAATAAAGTGGTGGGGGGTGTTCAAAAGTTGGCTTAAAACACACCCTGTATACTAAAAACGCCTTAGCCGATTTTATCAAACTTGGGCTAGTTGAAAAGAGCTATTATTAAGCTACGAATATTATTATATTTCATGTTTTTTTAGTTTTACGTCTCGCCGCTAGAGGGCTTTTTTCGGCTTTCTGACACAAATGACTAATTTTCTCAAAAAACTTAAATGCAATGGTATAAATTTTTTTATACAAAAAAATAGTTTAATGACGCCTAAATATGCTTGCGAAAACCGCATCTTAATATCTTCTTCCTAACCTAAAATTTAGGCCAAAGAAAATTTTATATGGAAATCCCTTAATATTTATAAAAACTACAAAATAATTTATTTCGAATTTGTTTTATAATGTAAGTTGTGGCCCTATAAAGGACCGATTTTAAAAAGAAAGGGTTTTAATACCCCCGTAAATGCTCCAAATGCTGACCATCACGCTCTATGCATTGCTGAAGCCTCTCTCATGGGTAGATAGAACTAGAAGATAGTAGTAGAAGATATGTATTGCATTACGAATGCGGTTTTTCATATCTTCTCTAGTAGTAGGCTGAGTCTGAAATACAATGTCCTTTAACCGCCCCCATAAATAGAAATCAAGACGGTTAAGTCTGGGGATCGCGGAGGCCATGGAAACGGGCTTCTTCTTCCAATCCACCGCTGTTGAAAAATGTTATTAATATGCTCTCGCACATTCCTAGCAAAATGTGCTGGACAACCATCCAACTGCAAAAACAAATTTTGCCGGACTTCCAGTGGCACATCTTCCAGCAACAACGGTAATTGATTTACCAAAAAGTCGAAAAAAACATTGCCATTTAGAGATTGCTCAAAAAAATATAGTCCAATAATGTTGCCTCCAAGTATACCACACCACACATTTAAACTCCAGCGCCCTTGGTGCTGAACTTCACGCAACCAATGCGGATTTTCTGCAGACCAATAATGCATGTTATGCAGGTTGACTCTACCGTCACTATTAAATGTGGCTTCATCGGTCCAAAGAATTTTAAATAAAAAATCTCTGTCCTCGCGTATCATGCCTAATATCCAATGGCAATAGTCCAACCTACGGTCAAAGTCTGCTTCTTCCAATGCCTGATGTAAATTAACATGGTATGGGTGCATTCTATGAATATATTAAAAAAAAGCTGAACTTAAATAAATCCATATATGGCGATGGCTATTAGAATTTACCTATCGGTAATTTAACCTAAGTTTTTTCAAAAGTCTCTTTTGGCCGCAATGTCCTCCTGTTAATGGATCATCGTGATATTGCTGAATTAATTTTTGTTTTTCTTCATTGCTAGTAATTTTTTCTGGTTCCCTGTATAAATATATAGTTGCACTTTCTAGGAAATCTTGTCCAATTAATTTAAAATCATTTATCGTATACGTGTTAAATATTTCGTCATTTATCTTTAATTTCACTTTTTCGATTTTATTTTCACTAGCTAATTTCTGAAGCTGAGACAATATTTTCCCTAAGGAAAAATTGCCATTAGTGAAAAATATTTTAGTTTGAATGTTCTCATCATTTATGTGTTTCCCAAAATGCTGGTAAAATCTTGACACAATTTCTGGGGTCAGTTTTGCCGTCTGCCCAATATCTGTTTCCATCCCGAGATTGATTTTCTGAATGAACTCTAAACTCACAGTCCCTCTTTTTGCGATAGAAATGACAGTGCCCACTAAAAGATCGAGACCGGACAGTGTGTGCTGTGCTCCTAGTTTGTATGCGATGAATCTAATCACTCGCAGGACAGATCTGACATCTGCTATTTGGTGAGTTGGGTCTTCAAGATTTGCCCAGTCTTCAGCAGTGGGCACCCCAGAGACCATGCACTGCTCTACACTGAAGGGCTCCTCAAAGCCTTTATTTTTAGCCAAAGATTTTATTTTAAAGATTATTTTAAGTATAATTGACTTATAACCATATTTAGTATTAATTAATTTCAAACAAATTTCGTTCAAAATATCACGTTTTATTTCATTGGTTTAATTTTACCAATGGTTCCCTGGTTCTTTATCATAGAATACTTTTGAAATAATTTGAAATGCCACACGCTTGGAAATTTTATTCCGCATTTTTGGTGATTTGTAAATCAGGGTAACTTGGCGGCTAAATTAATTTCTTGTACACCAATTAATTTCACATAAATAAATACATTAAGTATCTACTACTAGTAATAAAGCTACATTTTTTATTAATTTCTTCTATGTTTTTAGCGCTATTAATGTTGTGTCCATCGAACATTTAAATGCCTTTTTCCCACTATATTTTCTACATTTCTTAAAAATATCCTTTTCATTTTCTGGTTAAAAGGATAGCAAAAAATTTGCCAAATATCTATAATAAAAAAAAGATACTTTAAAATTTTAAATTACACATAATTTTCGGCTCATATGACCCAACCCACGGTATTCCCATCCCGTGGGGTCCTAATTTTATTGTTTACATATTTTATTGTTTTATTGTTTGATATTTATGAAAAAATTATGCATTTTGTAAAATGTTTAACAAGTATTTCAAAAAAATGTATATAATATATGTATATAAATAATATGAATCAAAAATTCATGTAACTAATTTCAATTTTATTAAAAAGGTAGCTGGAAAATGATGGATGGATTTCTGCAGAAAAATGTTTGTCATTTAATGGATAGGTGTGTACTTCAAAATACTAAATAAACCACATTTTCTTATATAACAGTAAAATGATTCTAGTTATTTTACAGTGGAAACATAGAAAATGCACTTTATGAAAAAATTATGTAATGATAAAGAATAAAAATTTCTTACTAAACTAGTTATAGCTAAAAGAAAGTTAGAGCCACAAACTAATAAATAATTTGCACTTACTTGAGGTTTTGCACATATCACTACCATCACCAGGTATAAAGTTTGCAGCAGAAACGCGCTTATTCTGCATCCAGAAATGCACACAGTCCTCACCAAATAGCAGTATTCTTGATTTATGTATAATTTTAGCACTGTCAATTTTTCCGATGTCTTAAAAGAAGGACTAACATAAACAACGTTTTATGAACAACTGTTTTCTGCTGGTCAACATTGTCATCTGGTTGTATTGTATCATTGGTATCCGGGGAAAATATGCATCCCTACCTGTCTCATAGACGAGACACGGAGCCGTCTGGGCAAACGGTGGTTAAAAAGATTGTATAAAGACAATTTAGGTTACTATACAAATTTCATTTATTGCATTTTTTAACATTTGTATTTTTTGTAGATCACAGGTCTGCCGCCCATAGTATAGCCATACATCTAAAAGAGTCATTCATATTCAGGAAGTACTGATAAGTTCAGGCTTGGACAAAATGGTGACAGGGACGGACCCGTTTCTAAGTTTTCTAGGTCCGTACCAGAACTCACCACGTCGGCCACGGAGGGATCGAATTTCACATTTTACAATAAGTCGTAGGTTGTAAAATGTGGGTTTAGGGATTACCATTTATAATCAATTTCTTAGATCTGTGGTTCTACTATACCTACATGTTTATATCTAGATAAATTTGCATAAAAAATAGCTCGGTTCATAATAAATAAACTAGCCTGCTCATGGATGTGCAGAAGATGGTGATTAAAAATTCGTTATGTTAAAGAAAGTCTATGAATTAATACAATTATACAACTCGATTTCTGCCTACTAGAAAAAAAATATTATTTATAAATTCATAAGGGTGAACCACCCCTCTCGATCTATTCCTGATAATTTAGTAGATGCATTATCTTGATAAAATGACGAACAAAAGAATGGTACCAACCGGAACGAAGAAAACTAACATAACATGAATTTAAAAAAAACGTTAAACGCTCTATAATCGAGAAACTATTAAGTGAAAAGTTTAAATATATATTATGTTAAATAAATCTGTGAACAGAAAATGCCCCTGCGGTTCTCATAGTGCACCAGTTGACCAAGCTGCGAAACGAAAATGTAACTTAGGTTTTCAATAAAAAATAATATTAAGACAATTTATTAACATTATTACAACAAACTTACCAAATATTGTGCAACAAAAAGAGAATATCTGCTTTGCTGACATCTTTGTACATCTATTCCTTAAGAACGGGTGTAATTTTTATGTCTTACTTGCATTTTAATGACCTGAAATAATATAAACAAATAAATAGAAGAAAGAATTTGGGATCATAAAATCTTTTACGTTACTTTATAACGGTAGTAAGATTCATTAGAAGAAATGTCAAGTAAATATAATTATTTACCAATAATTAAATTTTGAGCAATCCGAAACTCCAGGAAGATGTAATTTTTCCCTCAATCTGTACTCTTCTGGTCAAAGTTTGGTGTATGGACTTGTCATTGTCAAGCCCTTTAAACGTGTTTCCTTCAAATTGAAATCTGGTTACAATCACCTGGTTGGCCGCGATTAAAATGGTGCCTGTAAGAAAATTTGATTAAAGAAAAACATATTGCCATCTGATGAGCAACATATTGTTTCGTCCTCATTATGGACTCATCAGTATTGCATATCCAAAAAATAATTTATTTTTCGGAAGCAATAGACAATTGTTGCTGCGGGGTCACCGAGCCAACATTTGCCAAAACATATTTTTATGTGTGAAAATAAAAATATGTTTTATGGTCCAATTATATTCTCTTTTTATAGATACATATTAGAAAATATTATTATTATTACAAGTATTTATTTACCAAAAAGAGAATCATTAAATATCCTCATTAATATACATATCAATATGTTGTTCCTTTTCTAAAACCTGCCATAATATTACAAAGCTGGTCATGCTGGAAAAAGTGCTTCTAAATAAATATGCACATAATTGATTTAATCGTTCGACACAATAAAATCGGCATGATTCAGTAAATTTCGTACTGTTTGCGCTTTTAGTACTTAAGCTTTTTTTAGCTAGTTTGGTACTTATGTATCAGCGTTTATGTAGTACTCTAATTCTCTAAATGCCAATTATTATAATAGGTTTGTTATTTGTTGACCATTATATGTATAATATTATTGTGGTTTTTTTGGTAGTTACTTAAAAGGATTAAAGCATGTAACAGTAAAACATATGTTACAATTTTTTTATCAGGTATTTTTCTTTTCTTTTCCTTGCACCTTAGTTATTAAAATTTATATCTTTGTTAATATAACATTAAATATATTGCAAAGATGTAATTATTGATATTCAATAAACATTTTTATAAAGCCAAGTGAAAAACTTTTAGTTCCGTATAGAACTAGTAATGCCAAACAAAAATCTTTAATAAGGTTAACCAACCCAACGAAAAAATATTAGTATTTGTACCTGATTGGATTAATATTTTAGCACAATATTACTTGGGCATTTCTTAGCTGCTTGTAATGTTTTTGGGCTTTTTGGTACTTTAGCATTTTTAGCTGTTTTAGTACTTTTATTTAAGCCTTTTTATTTACTTATGTCGCTATTAATGTCAAGTGGCGCTGTAGCTAAGCTATAAGACAATCATAGTGTATTATAGAAACAAATTATAATGATTTTAAAAATATTTGTTGGTCACAATATTAATTATCAATAATATTATCATTAATAACCTGTTATTTTTGTTGTTGGAAAATAAGTAAAACAATCTTAACAAATAGAAACATTTGGACATATTAATGCAATTTCAATCATATTACGAATACCAAAATGGTTTATTATTTCTTGCAACATAATAAATGTGTTGTATTAAGACTTTACTTGAAATTACTGAAGTTTAAAAAATAAAAACTGTTAAGAGAGTATAACTTCGAATTGAAATATCAATATTTTGCAATACATAAATATTAATTATATAATCAAAAAATATATGGACCAAAGAATTTATTTAATTTTTTATGTTTCTATACATTCTATGTAATGAATAAATTTATTATTTATTTTGTTCGTTTTCTCATATTATTTAGTTTTACCAAAAACGTTTTTTATTTCAAAATACGGAATTTATTTCTAGAATATCTATCTGAAATTCCATATTTACAATATGTTTTATATTTTTTTACTTTAAACAATAAATCAGTGATAATAAATATGACTTGATAAATACAGTATAGAAAAAATTCTATTCAAAGTATCTATTATTTCATCATGAACATTGTCTATTAAAAATTATGAAATGCTTGCATATAATTTTGTTTAATTCAAAAGAGTTTTAATGTAAAAGAAGCAAAAAATTAAAATATGTTAATTAAAAAAATATAATATAAGCATTAGTTAATCTTAGTTTGTAATTAATTCTAATATCATCAAATAGACATCTTTTAATGTGTCATCAAAATTAGATACTTTACCTATATTATTATCATCACAGTTTCACCATTGAATGTTAATGTTGACCACGGATGTATAAATGCCAGAAGTAATCTCTTGACCATGATGCTTGATAACACACTTCACCTTAAATCTGAAATTATCTAAAACTACATTTTGATTATTAAAATTTGAGAAGGTGGTTTTTATTTTAACTGAACGACCATTTTTAATCTGAGACCTTTGAAGTTGTAAAACTAAATATTTAGAAACAAAGGTAAGTTTGAAGAATGTTGTTAAATTATTACTACAATTTTGACATATTAATTCACTTTGTCTAGGGATAAACATCAATTCAGAATTGATATTATTTCCACAGTTTTCCGGAAGATATGCTATATATGTATATACTGACCATATCGTTAGTTCCATATTCATTAATGTTGCAGTTTTCACAATGTTTTACATCCAGATGGGCTCGAGCATTAATGTAGATTTGAACATCGTCTACGTCCAATTTTCTCAATAATTTTCTACAGAATTTTTTAGCGTCTTGTTGCTCTTGCCGTAGGAATATGCCTCCTAGTTATTGTCGCACTGCCATTGCAGAATTTGTTCTCTTTAGCAAAATGTCATGAATCCTAGAGTTAATGTTGGTGTTTCGCTTTGAAATTGAATCACGAATTTCTGGTGAACATAAAAGTGACTGTCAAACACTATTAGCATAACACGAAACATTATCTCTATTCATCAATGAAGGTGGTGTGCTATAAACATTAGGAATACTCTCATCATCAGAACTTAAAATGATGTCATCACTATTATTAATGCTTTCTTCATCTTCCTGTAAGGATGCTTGGGTTGCTAAATATTGATTATTATTATTAGTATTCTTTACATTAAAGTGTAATTTTTCAGATACATTTTTAAACTCATTAACAGTTTTTGGCAATGTTGAAATAAAATCTTTATCATAAATACTAACCACTATGGCTTTATGATGACTATAAACGGTATTATATATAAAATGTTGTAAATTTTTTAAAGTTACTGAAAAGCCAATCAATTTGAGTATTAGATTTTGTAGTAGATTCATCTACACTAAGTTTAGATGTTAAACCTTTGAAATTCAAAGTCATTTTAAGGCCATTTTGGGTCTCATTTATTATGTCTTGATTAAAATCACCAATAATTAATATACGTCCTTGCTGACCAAAAATAATGTCACTTAAACCACGTTGGGCTTGTAAAATTGTAAAACTGGAGGATTGTATACTACCATAACAAAAATATCATTTAAAAGAAATGTTACAGCTTGAAAAACTATTCCTGAGAAATTTTTAGTGTACTTAGTTATAGAACTTATTTTTGCAGTTAAATATTTTTTCTTGTAACAAATTATTCCAATTATCCTTGAATTGTCCAATGATGTACAATGATGTAAGCTTTTTTTAGCTAGTTTGGTACTTATGTATCAGCGTTTATGTAGTACTCTAATTCTCTAAATGCCAATTATTGTAATAGGTTTGTTATTTGTTGACCATTATATGTATAATATTATTGTGGTTTTTTTGGTAGTTACTTAAAAGGATTAAAGCATGTAACAGTAAAACATATGTTACAATTTTTTTATCAGGTATTTTTCTTTTCTTTTCCTTGCACCTTAGTTATTAAAATTTATATCTTTGTTAATATAACATTAAATATATTGCAAAGATGTAATTATTGATATTCAATAAACATTTTTATAAAGCCAAGTGAAAAACTTTTAGTTCCGTATAGAACTAGTAATGCCAAACAAAAATCTTTAATAAGGTTAACCAACCCAACGAAAAAATATTAGTATTTGTACCTGATTGGATTAATATTTTAGCACAATATTACTTGGGCATTTCTTAGCTGCTTGTAATGTTTTTGGGCTTTTTGGTACTTTAGCATTTTTAGCTGTTTTAGTACTTTTATTTAAGCCTTTTTATTTACTTATGTCGCTATTAATGTCAAGTGGCGCTGTAGCTAAGCTATAAGACAATCATAGTGTATTATAGAAACAAATTATAATGATTTTAAAAATATTTGTTGGTCACAATATTAATTATCAATATTAAAATCACCAATAATTAATATACGTCCTTGCTGACCAAAAATAATGTCACTTAAACCACGTTGGGCTTGTAAAATTGTAAAACTGGAGGATTGTATACTACCATAACAAAAATATCATTTAAAAGAAATGTTACAGCTTGAAAAACTATTCCTGAGAAATTTTTAGTGTACTTAGTTATAGAACTTATTTTTGCAGTTAAATATTTTTTCTTGTAACAAATTATTCCAATTATCCTTGAATTGTCCAATGATGTACAATCTACTAAGTTTGGTAACTCGGCTGCAGGCAACATACACACTGCTTCTGGACATTCGTTTACTTATATGAACAGCCACTTGTTCATAGGTAGCACCTTGACTCTTATGGATGGTGATCCCTCACTGATGAGCCTGTAGCCTTTCGACGTGGACGTTACTCCCTTTTTGGATTTTGATCGCTCTTGCAGTTTTTAGTATTGGTGTCCAAGTGGTCGGTATGTTCTTGGCTTCCATATGAGCTTTACGTTTGTTTCGACAATCTATGCCAGTTTTTTTATCGAAAAATTCTATCCATACCCTATCTGGAATCTGATTGTGGTCATATTCAATTTTTCGAAGGGCACCTGTTGCACCATTGACTAAACCATCCTTGGTATCTATGTTGAGAGAGATCATATATTTTGCATCCACTTGTAGAATTAAAGTCAACATCAAGCCAAAACTCTCAGATTTTTTAAAATCTTTCGCATGCTCCAAAAATAATGTTTTTAGTTTTTCAGAGCAACTACCTTTAACTACATCTTTGGCTTCACTCACCGACCGCTCTGTGTTATACGTAGACAATTTTTCGTTATTGTATGCATACACATCACTATTGTAACTGAATAAATGGATGGTGTCTTCTGGTATTTGGAAGTCAGTAGGAACCTCTCTCGACTTAATTAACTTCACATCGTCGTCGGTCATCGCAACACAGGCCATATTATTTAAGGCGATGGCAAATGATTTATCGTTACTTTGTCTCAAAATCTCGGTTAATTCAAAGTACTTAAAAAGGTCCCATAAATAAGTGCCACAGATTTCCTTGTAGGGATTCTTCTTTGATGGCAAAAATGAAAAGGAATCTCCTACTGGTGGTAGTTGACGACTGTCGCCACACATGACAATGGGAATGTTTCCAAATGCTTCATCAGATTTGAAGATTTGCTACAATCTGCTGTTTACATGTCCAAACATTTTGGCACCAACCATGGAATACTCGTCAATTATCATTAGTTTAAGTCCACATAAGGCAAAATAGATTGTGTTGACTGTTTCATGGCTTAAAGGAATCAAGTCATCATCGTATTGATTAACTGGTAAGGACAGAGCAGAATGTAGAGTTATTCCGCCAATGTTGGCATTGGAATTGACGAAACAGTGGGCTGCCAAGGCAGTTGTGCATATAGGTCTCCTGATGGACCCGTCATGCCCCACCGGGGGTTACCAGAGCCCAACGGCCTTAGAGAAACCTATAAGGCTCTCTGGTCTGAAGGACTTAAAGTCGCTCGGTATACTGAAAGTGTTACCCAAGTATTTCAACCTGGCGCGCGTGAGTGCTGGGCACTCCCCGACTGCATGGTCAACGGTTTCATCCTCCTCACAGCACCATCGGCATTCCGGGTTGTCCGCAATACCGATAGTATGGAGATGGCTTCTTAAGTGCCAGTGACCGGTTAGAAGACCTGTCACTACCCGAATTTCGCGTCTTTTTAGGCGTAGTAGATTTTTGGTGAGACAGGCAGAGGGCCCACCTATGTGCGCTTTAGCCTGTCTCATACCAGGGGACTCAGTCCATCTTCGGTTCATCAAATTATATCTAAAAATTAAATTAAAATTAAATCGGAACAATCGTTAATGCTATTAGTTATTATGTTTTCTTAATTGTGGTTGTGTTCAAACCGTAAAGAACATCATTTGGCTATCTTGTATATGCGAAATAGTAAATTTAAATCATATTCGAATAATAGATAACAGTAATAGAGTGAGATATAATTATTTTTTTAAAAAACAATTCATAAGAAAAATTTTTAAAATAATTTAGAGTACATTAAATAAACTTCAAAAATTAAATTGGAATCAAATCGGACAATGCTATAATGATTAATTGTTCTATTTTCTTAACCCTGGTAATGTCCAAAACTTAAAAAGGATCATTTGAGTCATCTTGTATAACCTAAATATTAATTTTAAAATAAATTTGAATAAAAGATAACCGTAATTGAGTGAGATATGACTATTTTTTTTAAACACAATGCATCAAAATATTTTTAAAAATCATTTAGGGTTAATCAAATTATATCTAAAAATTTAATTAAAATTAAATCGGAACAATCGTTAACGCTATTAGTTATTATATTTTCTTAATTCTGGTTGTGTTCAAACCGTAAAAAACATCATTTGGCTATCTTGTATATGCGAAATAGTAAATGTAAATTATATTCGAATAATAGATAACAGTACATCAAATGAACTTCAAAAATTAAATTGGATTCAAATCGGACAATGCTGTAATGATTAATTGTTCTATTTTCTTAACCCTGGTTATGTCCAAAACTTAAAAAGGATCATTTGGGTCATCTTGTATAACCTAAATATTAATTTTAAAATAAATTTGAATAATAGATAACCATAATTGAGTGAGGTATGACTATTTTTTTTAAACACAATACATCAAACTATTTTAAAAAATTACTTAGGGTTAAACAAATTATATCTAAAAATTAAATTGAAATCATATCGGAACAATAGCTAGCTATAGGTAATAGTAATCGATTTTCTTTATTCTGGTTATGTCCGAAACTTAAAAAGGATCATTTGAGTCATCTTGATAACCTAAATATTAATTTTAAATAATATTTGAATCATTAATAACCGTAATATTAGTAAATAGTAAATTTAAATCATATTCGAATAATAGATAACAGTAATAGAGTGAGATATGATTATTTTTTTTAAAACAATTCATAAGAAAAATTTTCAAAATAATTTAGAGTACATTAAATAAACTTCAAAAATTAAATTGGAATCAAATCGGACAATGCTATAATGATTAATTGTTTTATTTTCTTAACCCTGGTTATGTCCAAAACTTAAAAAGGATCATTTGAGTCATCTTGTATAACCTAAATATTAATTTTAAAATAAATTTGAATAATAGATAATCGTAATTGAGTGAGATATGACTATTTTTTTTAAACACAATACAACAAAATATTTTTAAAAATAATTTAGGGTTAATCAAATTATATCTAAAAATTAAATTAAAATTAAATCGGAACAATCTTTAACGCTATTAGTCATTATGCTTTCTTAATTGTGGTTGTGTTCAAACCGTAAAGAACATCATTTGGCTATCTTGTATATGCGAAATAGTAAATTTAAATTATATTCGAATAATAGATAACAGTCATAGAGTGAGATATAATTATTTTTTTTTTAAACAATTCATAAGAAAAATTTTAAAAATAATTTACAGTACATCAAATAAACTTCAAAAATTAAATTGGAATCAAATCGGGCAATGCTATAATGATTAATTGTTCTATTTTCTTAACCCTGATTATGTCCAAAACTTAAAAAGGATCATTTGGGTCATGTTGTGTAACCTAAATATTAATTTTAAAATAAATTTGAATAATAGATAACCATAATTGAGTGAGATATGACTATTTTTTTAAACACAATACATCAAATTATTTTAAAAAATTACTTAGGGTTAAACAAATTATATCTAAAAATTAAATTGAAATCATATCGGAACAATAGCTATAGGTAATAGTAATCGATTTTCTTTATTCTGGTTATCTCCAAAACTTAAAAAGGATCATTTGAGTCATCTTGATAACCTAAATATTAATTTTAAATTATATTTGAATCATTAATAACCGTAATAGAGTGAGATATGATTATTTTTTTAAAAAACACAATACATAAAACTATTTTTAAAAATCATTTAGGGTTAATCAAATTATATCTAAAAATTAAATCGGAACAATCGTTAACGCTATTAGTTATTATATTTTCTTAATTCTGGTTGTGTTCAAACTGTAAAAAACATCATTTGGCTATCTTGTATATGCGAAATAGTAAATGTAAATTATATTCGAATAATATGTAGTAATATAGTAAATGTAAATAAATAACAGTAATAGAGTGAGATATAATAATTTTTTTAAAAAACAATTCATAAGAAAAATTTTAAAAATAATTTACAGTACATCAAATGAACTTCAAAGAATTAATTGGAATCAAATCGGACAATGCTATAATGATTAATTGTTTTATTTTCTTAACCCTGGTTATGTCCAAAACTTAAAAAGGATCATTTGAGTCATCTTGTATAACCTAAATATTAATTTTAAAATAAATTTGAATAATAGGTAATCGTAATTGAGTGAGATATGACTATTTTTTTTAAACACAATACAACAAAATATTTTTAAAAATAATTTAGGGTTAATCAAATTATATCTAAAAATTGAATTAAAATTAAATAGGAACAATCGTTAACGCTATTAGTTATTATATTTTCTTAATTCTGGTTGTGTTCAAACCGTAAAAAACATCATTTGGCTATCTTGTATATGCGAAATAGTAAATGTAAATTATATTCGAATAATAGATAACAGTAATATAGTGAGATATGATTATTTTTTTTTAAAACAATTCATAAGAAAAATTTTAAAAATAATTTACACTACATCAAATGAACTTCAAAGATTAAATTGGAATCAAATCGGACAATGCTATAATGATTAATTGTTCTACTTTCTTAACTCTGATTATGTCCAAAACTTAAAAAGGATCATTTGGGTCATCTTGTATAACCTAAATATTAATTTTAAAATAAATTTGAATATTAGATAACCGCGATAGAGTGAGATATAATAATTTTTTTAAAAACAATTCATAAGAAAAATTTTAAAAATAATTTACAGTACATCAAATGAACTTCAAAAATTAAATTGGATTTAAATCGGACAATGCTGTAATGATTAATTGTTCTATTTTCTTAACCCTGGTTATGTCTAAAACTTAAAAAGGATCATTTGAGTCATCTTGATAACCTAAATATTAATTTTGAATTATATTTGAATCATTAATAACCGTAATAGAGTGAGATATGACTATTTTTTTAAAAAACACAATACATAAAACTATTTTTAAAAATCATTTAGGGCTAATCAAATTATATCTAAAAATTAAATCGGAACAATCGTTAATGCTATTAGTTATTATATTTTCTTAATTGTGGTTGTGTTTAAACCGTAAAGAACATCATTTGGCTATCTTGTATATGCGAAATAGTAAATTTAAATCATATTCCAATAATAGATAAAAGTAATAGAGTGAGATATAATAATGTTTTTAAAAAACAATTCATAAGAAAAATTTTCAAAATAATTTAAAGTACATTAATTAAACTTCAAAAATTAAATTGGAATCAAATCGGGCAATGCTATAATGATTAATTGTTCTATTTTCTTAACCCTGGTTATGTCCAAAACTTAAAAAGGATCATTTGAGTCATCTTGTATAACCTAAATAATAATTTTAAATTATATTTGAATAATAGATAACCGTAATTGAGTGAGATATGACTATTTTTTTTAAACACATCAGAATATTTAAAAAAATTATTTAGGGTTATTTAAATTTTATCTAAAAATTGAATTAAAATTAAGTCGGAACAATCGCTAACGCTATTAGTTATTACATTTTCTTTACTCTCGTTGTGTTCAAACCGTAAAAAACAACATTTGGCCATCTTGTATATGCGAAATAGTAAATTTAAATTATATTCGAATAATAGATAACAGTAATAGTGTGAAATATGATTATTTTTTTTAAAAACAATACATCAGAAAAATTTAAAAAATAATTTACAGTACAACAAATAAACTTCAAAAATTAAATTGGAATCAAATCGGACAATGCTATGATGATTAATTGTTCTATTTTCTTAACCCTGGTTATATCCAAAACTTAAAAAGGATCATTTGGGTCATCCTGTATAACCTAAATATTAATTTTAAAATAAATTTGAATAATAGATAACCATAATTGAGTGAGGTATGACTATTTTTTTTAAACACAATACATCAAACTATTTTAAAAAATTACTTAGGGTTAAACAAATTATATCTAAAAATTAAATTGAAATCATATCGGAACAATAGCTAGCTATAGGTAATAGTAATCGATTTTCTTTATTCTGGTTATGTCCGAAACTTAAAAAGGATCATTTGAGTCATCTTGATAACCTAAATATTAATTTTAAATAATATTTGAATCATTAATAACCGTAATATTAGTAAATAGTAAATTTAAATCATATTCGAATAATAGATAACAGTAATAGAGTGAGATATGATTATTTTTTTTAAAACAATTCATAAGAAAAATTTTCAAAATAATTTAGAGTACATTAAATAAACTTCAAAAATTAAATTGGAATCAAATCGGACAATGCTATAATGATTAATTGTTTTATTTTCTTAACCCTGGTTATGTCCAAAACTTAAAAAGGATCATTTGAGTCATCTTGTATAACCTAAATATTAATTTTAAAATAAATTTGAATAATAGATAATCGTAATTGAGTGAGATATAACTATTTTTTTTAAACACAATACAACAAAATATTTTTAAAAATAATTTAGGGTTAATCAAATTATATCTAAAAATTAAATTAAAATTAAATCGGAACAATCTTTAACGCTATTAGTCATTATGCTTTCTTAATTGTGGTTGTGTTCAAACCGTAAAGAACATCATTTGGCTATCTTGTATATGCGAAATAGTAAATTTAAATTATATTCGAATAATAGATAACAGTCATAGAGTGAGATATAATTATTTTTTTTTTAAACAATTCATAAGAAAAATTTTAAAAATAATTTACAGTACATCAAATAAACTTCAAAAATTAAATTGGAATCAAATCGGGCAATGCTATAATGATTAATTGTTCTATTTTCTTAACCCTGATTATGTCCAAAACTTAAAAAGGATCATTTGGGTCATGTTGTGTAACCTAAATATTAATTTTAAAATAAATTTGAATAATAGATAACCATAATTGAGTGAGATATGACTATTTTTTTAAACACAATACATCAAATTATTTTAAAAAATTACTTAGGGTTAAACAAATTATATCTAAAAATTAAATTGAAATCATATCGGAACAATAGCTATAGGTAATAGTAATCGATTTTCTTTATTCTGGTTATCTCCAAAACTTAAAAAGGATCATTTGAGTCATCTTGATAACCTAAATATTAATTTTAAATTATATTTGAATCATTAATAACCGTAATAGAGTGAGATATGATTATTTTTTTAAAAAACACAATACATAAAACTATTTTTAAAAATCATTTAGGGTTAATCAAATTATATCTAAAAATTAAATCGGAACAATCGTTAACGCTATTAGTTATTATATTTTCTTAATTCTGGTTGTGTTCAAACTGTAAAAAACATCATTTGGCTATCTTGTATATGCGAAATAGTAAATGTAAATTATATTCGAATAATATGTAGTAATATAGTAAATGTAAATAAATAACAGTAATAGAGTGAGATATAATAATTTTTTTAAAAAACAATTCATAAGAAAAATTTTAAAAATAATTTACAGTACATCAAATGAACTTCAAAGAATTAATTGGAATCAAATCGGACAATGCTATAATGATTAATTGTTTTATTTTCTTAACCCTGGTTATGTCCAAAACTTAAAAAGGATCATTTGAGTCATCTTGTATAACCTAAATATTAATTTTAAAATAAATTTGAATAATAGGTAATCGTAATTGAGTGAGATATGACTATTTTTTTTAAACACAATACAACAAAATATTTTTAAAAATAATTTAGGGTTAATCAAATTATATCTAAAAATTGAATTAAAATTAAATAGGAACAATCGTTAACGCTATTAGTTATTATATTTTCTTAATTCTGGTTGTGTTCAAACCGTAAAAAACATCATTTGGCTATCTTGTATATGCGAAATAGTAAATGTAAATTATATTCGAATAATAGATAACAGTAATATAGTGAGATATGATTATTTTTTTTTAAAACAATTCATAAGAAAAATTTTAAAAATAATTTACACTACATCAAATGAACTTCAAAGATTAAATTGGAATCAAATCGGACAATGCTATAATGATTAATTGTTCTACTTTCTTAACTCTGATTATGTCCAAAACTTAAAAAGGATCATTTGGGTCATCTTGTATAACCTAAATATTAATTTTAAAATAAATTTGAATATTAGATAACCGCGATAGAGTGAGATATAATAATTTTTTTTAAAAACAATTCATAAGAAAAATTTTAAAAATAATTTACAGTACATCAAATGAACTTCAAAAATTAAATTGGATTTAAATCGGACAATGCTGTAATGATTAATTGTTCTATTTTCTTAACCCTGGTTATGTCTAAAACTTAAAAAGGATCATTTGAGTCATCTTGATAACCTAAATATTAATTTTGAATTATATTTGAATCATTAATAACCGTAATAGAGTGAGATATGACTATTTTTTTAAAAAACACAATACATAAAACTATTTTTAAAAATCATTTAGGGTTAATCAAATTATATCTAAAAATTAAATCGGAACAATCGTTAATGCTATTAGTTATTATATTTTCTTAATTGTGGTTGTGTTCAAACCGTAAAGAACATCATTTGGCTATCTTGTATATGCGAAATAGTAAATTTAAATCATATTCCAATAATAGATAAAAGTAATAGAGTGAGATATAATAATGTTTTTAAAAAACAATTCATAAGAAAAATTTTCAAAATAATTTAAAGTACATTAATTAAACTTCAAAAATGAAATTGGAATCAAATCGGGCAATGCTATAATGATTAATTGTTCTATTTTCTTAACCCTGGTTATGTCCAAAACTTAAAAAGGATCATTTGAGTCATCTTGTATAACCTAAATAATAATTTTAAATTATATTTGAATAATAGATAACCGTAATTGAGTGAGATATGACTATTTTTTTAAACATATCAGAATATTTAAAAAAATTATTTAGGGTTATTTAAATTTTATCTAAAAATTGAATTAAAATTAAGTCGGAACAATCGCTAACGCTATTAGTTATTACATTTTCTTTACTCTCGTTGTGTTCAAACCGTAAAAAACAACATTTGGCCATCTTGTATATGCGAAATAGTAAATTTAAATTATATTCGAATAATAGATAACAGTAATAGTGTGAAATATGATTATTTTTTTTAAAAACAATACATCAGAAAAATTTAAAAAATAATTTACAGTACAACAAATAAACTTCAAAAATTAAATTGGAATCAAATCGGACAATGCTATGATGATTAATTGTTCTATTTTCTTAACCCTGGTTATATCCAAAACTTAAAAAGGATCATTTGGGTCATCCTGTATAACCTAAATATTAATTTTAAAATAAATTTGAATAGATAACCATAATTGAGTGAGGTATGACTATTTTTTTTAAACACAATACATCAAACTATTTTAAAAAATTACTTAGGGTTAAACAAATTATATCTAAAAATTAAATTGAAATCATATCGGAACAATAGCTATAGGTAATATTAATCGATTTTCCTTATCCTGGTTATGTCCAAAACATAAAAAGGATCATTTGAGTCATCTTGTATAATCTATATATTAATTTTAAAATAAAATTGAAATAAAAAGGATATCTTACCTTGTATTATCTTACTGCTATAGTTTTGAAGCTCTGCTGTGTCTGGAAATATAGAAACCCGGCATCTTGAAGCATTTTGCAAGACTGCACTTAAAGGCCATTATAGAACGGCTAGTGATGCCGAATCTTTTTTGAAATTTGAAATGAATATTATTTAAAAAAGTAAATTGTGAAAATTTTAAAATAAATACATTAACCTAAAACTTATTACTTCCTTGATAGATAACCTTAATTGAGTGAGATATGACTATTTTTTTATAAAACACAATACATTAAAAATATTAAAATAATTATTTAGGGTAAAACAAATTATATCTAAAACTTAAATTAAAATCATATCGGAACAATAGCTATAGGTAATAGTAATCGATTTTCTTTATCCTGGTTATGTCCAAAACATAAAAAGGATCATTTGAGTCATCTTGTATAACCTAAATAATAATTTTAAATTATATTTGAATAATAGATAACCGTAATTGAGCGAGATATGACTATTTTTTTTAAACACAATACATCAAAATATTTTTAAAAATCATTTAGGGTTAATCAGATTATATCTAAAAATTAAATTAAAATTAAATCGGAACAATCGTTAACGCTATTAGTTATTATATTTTCTTAATTCTGGTTGTGTTCAAACCGTAAAAAACATCATTTGGCTATCTTGTATATGCGAAATAGTAAATGTAAATTATATTCGAATAATAAATAACAGTAATAGAGTGAGATATAATAATTTTTAAAAAAAACAATTCATAAGAAAAATTTTAAAAATAATTTACAGTACATCAAATGAACTTCAAAAATTAAATTGGATTCAAATCGGACAATGCTGTAATAATTAATTGTTCTATTTTCTTAACCCTGGTTATGTCCAAAACTTAAAAAGGATCATTTGGGTCATCTTGTATAACCTAAATATTAATTTTAAAATAAATTTGAATAATAGATAACCATAATTGAGTGAGGTATGACTATTTTTTTTAAACACAATACATCAAACTATTTTAAAAAATTACTTAGGGTTAAACAAATTATATCTAAAAATTAAATTGAAATCATATCGGAACAATAGCTAGCTATAGGTAATAGTAATCGATTTTCTTTATTCTGGTTATGTCCGAAACTTAAAAAGGATCATTTGAGTCATCTTGATAACCTAAATATTAATTTTAAATAATATTTGAATCATTAATAACCGTAATATTAGTAAATAGTAAATTTAAATCATATTCGAATAATAGATAACAGTAATAGAGTGAGATATGATTATTTTTTTTAAAACAATTCATAAGAAAAATTTTCAAAATAATTTAGAGTACATTAAATAAACTTCAAAAATTAAATTGGAATCAAATCGGACAATGCTATAATGATTAATTGTTTTATTTTCTTAACCCTGGTTATGTCCAAAACTTAAAAAGGATCATTTGAGTCATCTTGTATAACCTAAATATTAATTTTAAAATAAATTTGAATAATAGATAATCGTAATTGAGTGAGATATGACTATTTTTTTTAAACACAATACAACAAAATATTTTTAAAAATAATTTAGGGTTAATCAAATTATATCTAAAAATTAAATTAAAATTAAATCGGAACAATCTTTAACGCTATTAGTCATTATGCTTTCTTAATTGTGGTTGTGTTCAAACCGTAAAGAACATCATTTGGCTATCTTGTATATGCGAAATAGTAAATTTAAATTATATTCGAATAATAGATAACAGTCATAGAGTGAGATATAATTATTTTTTTTTTTAAACAATTCATAAGAAAAATTTTAAAAATAATTTACAGTACATCAAATAAACTTCAAAAATTAAATTGGAATCAAATCGGGCAATGCTATAATGATTAATTGTTCTATTTTCTTAACCCTGATTATGTCCAAAACTTAAAAAGGATCATTTGGGTCATGTTGTGTAACCTAAATATTAATTTTAAAATAAATTTGAATAATAGATAACCATAATTGAGTGAGATATGATTATTTTTTTAAAAAACACAATACATAAAACTATTTTTAAAAATCATTTAGGGTTAATCAAATTATATCTAAAAATTTAATCGGAACAATCGTTAACGCTATTAGTTATTATATTTTCTTTATTCTGGTTGTGTTCAAACTGTAAAAAACATCATTTGGCTATCTTGTATATGCGAAATAGTAAATGTAAATTATATTCGAATAATATGTAGTAATATAGTAAATGTAAATAAATAACAGTAATAGAGTGAGATATAATAATTTTTTTAAAAAACAATTCATAAGAAAAATTTTAAAAATAATTTACAGTACATCAAATGAACTTCAAAGAATTAATTGGAATCAAATCGGACAATGCTATAATGATTAATTGTTTTATTTTCTTAACCCTGGTTATGTCCAAAACTTAAAAAGGATCATTTGAGTCATCTTGTATAACCTAAATATTAATTTTAAAATAAATTTGAATAATAGGTAATCGTAATTGAGTGAGATATGACTATTTTTTTTAAACACAATACAACAAAATATTTTTAAAAATAATTTAGGGTTAATCAAATTATATCTAAAAATTGAATTAAAATTAAATAGGAACAATCGCCAACGCTATTAGTTATTACATTTTCTTAACTCTGGTTGTGTTCAAACCGCAAAAAACATCATTTGGCTATCTTGTATATGCGAAATAGTAAATTTAAATTATATTCGAATAATAGATATCAGTAATAGAGTGAGATATAATTATTTTTTAAAAACAATTCATAAGAAAAATTTTAAAAATAATTTACAGTACATCAAATGAACTTCAAAAATTAAATTGAATAATAGATAACCGTAATTGAGTGAGATATGACTATTTTTTTATAAAACAATACATTAAAAAATTTAAAATAATTATTTAGGGTAAAACAAATTATATCTAAAAATTAAATTAAAATCATATCGGAACAATAGCTATAGGTAATAGTAATCGATTTTCTTTATCCTGGTTATATCCAAAACATAAAAAGGATCATTTGAGTCATCTTGTATAACCTAAATAATAATTTTGAATTATATTTGAATAATAGATAACCGTAATTGAGTGAGATATGACTATTTTTTTTTAAACACAATACATCAAATTATTTTTAAAAATCATTTAGGGTTAATCAAATTATATCTAAAAATTAAATTAAAATTAAATCGGAACATTCGTTAACGCTGTTAGTTATTATATTTTCTTAATTCTGGTTGTGTTCAAACCGTAAAAAACATCATTTGGCTATCTTGTATATGCGAAATAGTAAATTTAACTTATATTCGAATAATAGATAACAGTAATAGAGTGAGATATAATTATTTTTTTTTAAAAACCATTTATAAGAAAAATTTAAAAAATTATTTACAGTAAATCAAATGAACTTTAAAAATTAAATTGAAATCAAATCGGACAATGCTTTAATGATTAATCGTTCTATTTTCTTAACCCTCGTTATGTCGAAAACTTAAAAAGGATCATTTGAGTCATCTTGTATAACCTAAATATTAATTTTAAAATAAATTTGAATAATAGATAACCGTAATTGAGTGAGATATGACTATTTTTTTAAAACACAATACATAAAATTAGTTTTAAAAATCATTTAGGGTTAATCAAATTATATCTAAAAATTGATTTAAAATTAAATCGGAACAATCGCTAACGCTATTAGTTATTATATTTTCTTACCTCTGGTTGTGTTCAAACCGTAAAAAACATCATTTGGCTATCTCGTATATGCGAAATAGTAAATTTAAATTATATTCGAATAATAGATAACAGTAATAGAGTGAGATATGATTAGTTTTTTAAAAAACAATTCATAAGAAAGATTTTAAAAATAATTTACAGTACATCAAATGAACTTCAAAGATTAAATTGGAATTAAATCGGACAATGCTATAATGAATAATTGTCCTATTTTCTTAACCCTGGTTATGTCCAAAACTTAAAAAGGATCAATTGGGTCATCTTGTATAACCTAAATAATAATTTTAAATTGTATTTGAATAATAGATAACCGTAATTGAGTGAGATATGACTTTTTTCTTTAAACACAATACATCAAAATATTTTTAAAAATCATTTAGGGTTAATCAAATTATATCTAAAAATTAATTTAAAATTAAATTGGAACAATCGTTAACGCTATTAGTTATTATATTTTCTTAACTCTGGTTGTGTTCAAACCGTAAAAAACATCATTTGGCTATCTTGTATATGCGAAATAGTAAAATTAAATTATATTCGAATAATAGATAACAGTAATAGAGTGAGATATGATTATTTTTTTAAAAAGGAATTGATAAGATTTTAAAAATAATTTACAGTACATCAAATGAACTTCAAAAATTAAATTGGAAATAAATCGGACAATGCTATAATGATTAATTGTTCTATTTTCTTAATCCTGGTTATGTCCAAAACTTAAAAAGGATCAATTGGGTCATCTTGTATAACCTAAATATTAATTTTAAAATAAATTTGAATTATAGATAACCGTAATTGAGTAAGATATGATTATTTTTTTTAAACACAGTACCTCAAAATATTTTTAAAAATCATTTAGGGTTAATCAAATTATATCTAAAAATTTAATCGGAACAATTGTTAACGCTATTAGTTATTATATTTTCTTAATTCTGGTTGTGTTCAAACCGTAAAAAACATCATTTGGCTATCTTGTATATGCGATATAGTAAATGTAAATTATATTCGAATAATAAATAACAGTAATAGAGTGGCATATAATATTTTTTTTTAAAAACAATTTATAAGAAAAATTTAAAAAATAATTTACAGTAAATCAAATGAACTTTAAAAATTAAATTGGAATCAAATCGGACAATGCTATAATGATTAATCGTTCTATTTTCTTAACCCTGGTTATGTCCAAAACTTAAAAAGGATCATTTGAGTCATCTTGTATAACCTAAATATTAATTTTAAAATAAATTTGAATAATAGATAACCGTAATTGAGTGAGATATGACTATTTTTTTATAAAACAATACATTAAAAAATTTAAAATAATTATTTAGGGTAAAACAAATTATATCTAAAAATTAAATTAAAATCATATCGGAACAATAGCTATAGGTAATAGTAATCGATTTTCTTTATCCTGGTTATGTCCAAAACATAAAAAGGATCATTTGAGTCATCTTGTATAACCTAAATAATAATTTTGAATTATATTTGAATAATAGATAACCGTAATTGAGTGAGATATGACTATTTTTTTTTTAAACACAATACATCAAATTATTTTTAAAAATCATTTAGGGTTAATCAAATTATATCTAAAAATTAAATTAAAATTAAATCGGAACATTCGTTAACGCTATTAGTTAATATATTTTCTTAATTCTGGTTGTGTTCAAACCGTAAAAAACATCATTTGGCTATCTTGTATATGCGAAATAGTAAATGTAAATTATATTCGAATAATAAATAACGGTAATAGAGTGAGATATAATAATTTTTTTAAAAAACAATTCATAAAAAAAATTTTAAAAATAATCATCAAATGAACTTCAAAAATTAAATTGGATTCAAATCGGACAATGCTGTAATGATTAATTGTTCTATTTTCTTAACCCTGGTTATGTCCAAAACTTAAAAAGGATCATTTGGGTCATCTTGTATAACCTAAATATTAATTTTAAAATAAATTTGAATAATAGATAACCGTAATTGAGTGAGATATGACTATTTTTTTTTTTTAAAACAATACATTAAAATATTTAAAATAATTATTTAGGGTTAAACAAATTATATCTAAAAATTAAATTGAAATCATATCGGAACAATAGCTATAGGTAATAGTAATCGATTTTCTTTATCCTGGTTATGTCCAAAACATAAAAAGGATCATTGAGTCATCTTGTATAAACTAAATAATAATTTTAAATTATATTTGAATATTAGATAACCGTAATTGAGTGAGATATGACTATTTTTTTAAAACATAATACATAAAACTATTTTTAAAAATCATTTAGGGTTAATCAAATTATATCTAAAAATTGAATTAAAATTAAATAGGAACAATCGCCAACGCTATTAGTTATTACATTTTCTTAACTCTGGTTGTGTTCAAACCGCAAAAAACATCATTTGGCTATCTTGTATATGCGAAAAAGTAAATTTAAATTATATTCGAATAATAAATATCAGTAATAGAGTGAGATATAATTTTTTTTTTAAAAACAATTCATAAGAAAAATTTTAAAAATAATTTACAGTACATCAAATGAACTTCAAAGATTAAATTAGAATCAAATCGGACAATGCTATAATGATTAATTGTTCTATTTTCTTAACCCTCGTTATGTCCAAAACTTAAAAAGGATTATTTAGGTCATCTTTTATAACCTAAATATTAATTTTAAAATAAATTTGAATAATAGATAACCGTAATTGAGTGAGATATGACTATTTTCTTTAATCACAATACATCAAAATATTTAAAAATATTACTTAGGGTTAAACAAATTATATGTAAAAATTAAATTGAAATCATATCGGAACAATAGCTATAGGTAATAAAAATCGATTTTCTTCATTCTGGTTATGTCCAAAACTTAAAAAGGATCATTTGGGTCATCTTGTATAACCTAAATATTAATTTTAAAATAAATTTGAATAATAGATAACCGTAATTGAGTGAGATATGACTATTTTTTTTAAACACAATACATCAGAATACTTTAAAAAATTATTTAGGGTTATTCAAATTTTATCTAAAAATTGAATTAAAATTAAATCGGAACAATCCCTAACGCTATTAGTTATTAAATTTTCTTAACTCTGGTTGTGTTCACACCGTAAAAAACATCATTTGGCTATCTTGTATATGCGAAATAGTAAATTTAACTTATATTCGAATAATAGATAACAGTAATAGAGTGAGATATAATTATTTTTTTTAAAAAACAATTTATAAGAAAAATTTAAAAAATAATTTACAGTAAATCAAATGAACTTTAAAAATTAAATTGGAATCAAATCGGACAATGCTATAATGATTAATCGTTCTATTTTCTTAACCCTGGTTATGTCCAAAACTTAAAAAGGATCATTTGAGTCATCTTGTATAACCTAAATATTAATTTTAAAATAAATTTGAATAATAGATAACCGTAATTGAGTGAGATATGACTATTTTTTTAAAACACAATACATAAAATTAGTTTTAAAAATCATTTAGGGTTAATCAAATTATATCTAAGAATTGATTTAAAATTAAATCGGAACAATCGCTAACGCTATTAGTTATTATATTTTCTTACCTCTGGTTGTGTTCAAACCGTAAAAAACATCATTTGGCTATCACGTATATGCGAAATAGTAAATTTAAATTATATTCGAATAATAGATAACAGTAATAGAGTGAGATCTGATTAGTTTTTTAAAAAACAATTCATAAGAAAGATTTTAAAAATAATTTACAGTACATCAAATGAACTTCAAAAATTAAATCGGACAATGCTATAATGAATAATTGTCCTATTTTCTTAACCCTGGTCATGTCCAAAACTTAAAAAGGATCAATTGGGTCATCTTGTATAACCTAAATAATAATTTTAAATTGTATTTGAATAATAGATAACCGTAATTGAGTGAGATATGACTTTTTTGTTTAAACACAATACATCAAAATATTTTTAAAAATCATTTAGGGTTAATCAAATTATATCTAAAAATTAATTTAAAATTAAATTGGAACAGTCGTTAACGCTATTAGTTATTATATTTTCTTAGTTCTGGTTGTGTTCAAACCGTAAAAAACATCATTTGGCTATCTTGTATATGCGAAATAGTAAAATTAAATTATATTCGAATAATAGATAACAGTAATAGAGTGAGATATGATTATTTTTTTAAAAAGCAATTGATAAGATTTTAAAAATAATTTACAGTACATCAAATGAACTTCAAAAATTAAATTGGATTCAAATCGGACAATGCTGTAATGATTAATTGTTCTATTTTCTTAACCCTGGTTATGTCCAAAACTTAAAAAGGATCATTTGGGTCATCTTGTATAACCTAAATATTAATTTTAAAATAAATTTGAATAATAGATAACCGTAATTGAGTGAGATATGACTATTTTTTTTTAAACACAATACATCAGAATACTTTAAAAAATTATTTAGGGTTATCCAAATTTTATCTAAAAATTGAATTAAAATTAAATCGGAACAATCGCTAACGCTATTAGTTATTACATTTTCTTAACTCTGGTTGTGTTCAAACCGTAAAAAACATCATTTGGCTATCTTGTATATGCGAAATAGTAAATATAACTTATATTCGAATAATAGATAACAGTAATAGAGTGAGATATAATTATTTTTTTTTAAAAACAATTTATATGAAAAATTTAAAAAATAATTTACAGTAAATCAAATGAACTTTAAAAATTAAATTGAAATCAAATGGGACAATGCTTTAATGATTAATCGTTCTATTTTCTTAACCCTCGTTATGTCCAAAACTTAAAAAGGATCATTTGAGTCATCTTGTATAACCTAAAAATTGATTTAAAATTAAATCGGAACAATCGCTAACGCTATTAGTTATTATATTTTCTTACCTCTGGTTGTGTTCAAACCGTAAAAAACATCATTTGGCTATCTCGTATATGCAAAATAGTAAATTTAAATTATATTCGAATAATAGATAACAGTAATAGAGTGAGATATGATTAGTTTATTAAAAAACAATTCATAAGAAAGATTTTAAAAATAATTTACAGTACATCAAATGAACTTCAAAAATTAAATTGGAATTAAATCGGACAATGCTATAATGAATATTTGTTTTATTTTCTTAACCCTGGTTATGTCCAAAACTTAAAAAGGATCAATTGGGTCATCTTGTATAACCCAAATAATAATTTTAAATTGTATTTGAATAATAGATAACCGTAATTGAGTGAGATATGACTTTTTTCTTTAAACACAATACATCAAAATATCTTTAAAAATTATTTAGGGTTAATCAAATTATATCTAAAAATTAATTTAAAATTAAATTGGAACAATCGGTAACGCTATTAGTTATTATATTTTCTTAGTTCTGGTTGTGTTCAAACCGTAAAAAACATCATTTGGCTATCTTGTATATGCGAAATAGTAAAATTAAATTATATTCGAATAATAGATAACAGTAACAAAGTGAGATATGATTATTTTTTTTAAACAGAATACCTCAAAATATTTTTAAAAATCATTTAGGGTTAATCAAATTATATCTAAAAATTTAATCGGAACAATCGTCAACGCTATTAGTTATTATATTTTCTTAATTCTGGTTGTGTTCAAACCGTAAAAAACATCATTTGGATATCTTGTATATGCGATATCGTAAATGTAAATTATATTTGAATAATAAATAACAGTAATAGAGTGGCATATAATATTTTTTTTTAAAAACAATTCATAAGAAAAATATTAAAAATAATTTAGAGTACATTAAATGAACTTCAAAAATTAAATTGGAATTAAATCCGACAATGCTATAATGAATAATTGTTCTATTTTCTTAACCCTGGTTATGTCCAAAACTTAAAAAGGATCAATTAGGTCATCTTGTATAACCTAAATATTAATTTTAAAATAAATTTGAATAATAGATAACCGTAACTGAGTGAGATATGTCTATTTTTTTTAATCACATCACAATATTTTAAAGTATTACTTAGGGTTAAACAAATTATATCTAAAAATTAAATTGAAATCATATTGGAACAATAGCTATAGGTAATATTAATCGATTTTCTTTATCCTGGTTATGTCCAAAACATAAAAAGGATCATTCGAGTCATCTTGTATAACCTAAATAATAATTTTAAATTATATTTGAATAATAGATAACCGTAATTGAGTGAGATATGACTATTTTTTTAAAAAACAATACATCAAAATATTTTTAAAAATCATTTAGGGTTAATCAAATAATATCTAAAAATTGAATTAAAATTAAATCGGAACAATTGCTAACGCTATTAGTTATTATATTTTCTAAACTCTGGTTGTGTTCAAACCGTAAAAACCATCATTTGGCTATCTTGTATATGCGAAATAGTAAATTTAACTTGTATTCGAATAATAGATAACAGTAATAGAGTGAGATATAATTATTTTTTTTAAAAAACAATTTATAAGAAAAATTTAAAAAATAATTTACAGTAAATCAAATGAACTTTAAAAATTAAATTGAAATCAAATCGGACAATGCTATAATGATTAATCGTTCTATTTTCTTAACCCTGGTTATGTCCAAAACTTAAAAAGGATCAATTGGGTCATCTTGTATAACCTAAATATTAATTTTAAAATAAATTTGAATTATAGATAACCGTAATTGAGTAAGATATGATTATTTTTTTTAAACACAATACCTCAAAATATTTTTAAAAATCATTTAGGGTTAATCAAATTATATCTAAAAATTTAATCGGAACAATCGTTAACGCTATTAGTTATTATATTTTCTTAATTCTGGTTGTGTTCAAACCGTAAAAAACATCATTTGGCTATCTTGTATATGCGAAATAGTAAATGTAAATTTTATTCGAATAATAAATAACGGTAATAGAGTGAGATATAATAATTTAAAAAAAAAAACAATCCATAAGAAAAATTTTAAAAATAATTTACAGTACATCAAATGAACTTCAAAAATTAAATTGGATTCAAATCGGACAATGCTGTAATGATTAATTGTTCTATTTTCTTAACCCTGGTTATGTCCAAAACTTAAAAAGGATCATTTGGGTCATTTTGTATAACCTAAATATTAATTTTAAAATAAATTTGAATAATAGATAACCGTAATTGAGTGAGATATGACTATTTTTTTTTTAAAAACAATACATTAAAAGATTTAAAATAATTATTTAGGGTTAAACAAATTATATCTAAAAATTAAATTGAAATCATATCGGAACAATAGCTATAGGTAATAGTAATCGATTTTCTTTATCCTGGTTATGTCCAAAACATAAAAAGGATCATTTGAGTCATCTTGTATAAACTAAATAATAATTTTAAATTATATTTGAATATTAGATAACCGTAATTGAGTGAGATATGACTATTTTTTTAAAACATAATACATAAAACTATTTTTAAAAATCATTTAGGGTTATTCAAATTTTATCTAAAAATTGAATTAAAATTAAATCGGAACAATCGCTAACGCTATTAGTTATTACATTTTCTTAACTCTGGTTGTGTTCAAACCGCAAAAAACATCATTTGGCTATCTTGTATATGCGAAATAGTAAATTTAACTTATATTCGAATAATAGATAACAGTAATAGAGTGAGATATAATTATTTTTTTTAAAAAACAATTTATAAGAAAAATTTAAAAAATTATTTACAGTAAATCAAATGAACTTTAAAAATTAAATTGAAATCAAATCGGACAATGCTTAATTGATTAATCGTTCTATTTTCTTAACCCTCGTTATGTCCAAAACTTAAAAAGGATCATTTGAGTCATCTTGTATAACCTAAATATTAATTTTAAAATAAATTTGAATAATAGATAACCGTAATTGAGTGAGATATGACTATTTTTTTAAAACACAATACATAAAACTAGTTTTAAAAATCATTTAGGGTTAATCAAATTATATCTAAAAATTTATTTAAAATTAAATCGGAACAATCGCTAACGCTATTAGTTATTATATTTTCTTACCTCTGGTTGTGTTCAAACCGTAAAAAACATCATTTGGCTATCTTGTATATGCGAAATAGTAAATTTAAATTATATTCGAATAATAGATAACAGTAATAGAGTGAGATATGATTAGTTTTTTAAAAAACAATTCATAAGAAAGATTTTAAAAATAATTTACAGTCCATCAAATGAACTTCAAAGATTAAATTGGAATTAAATCGGACAATGCTATAATGAATAATTGTCCTAGTTTCTTAACCCTGGTTATGTCCAAAACTTAAAAAGGATCAATTGGGTCATCTTGTATAACCTAAATAATAATTTTAAATTGTATTTGAATAATAGATAACCGTTATTGAGTGAGATATGACTATTTTTTTAAAACACAATAGATAAAACTAGTTTTAAAAATCATTTAGGGTTAATCAAATTATATCTAAAAATTAATTTAAAATTAAATTGGAACAATCGTTAACGCTATTAGTTATTATATTTTCTTAACTCTGGTTGTGTTCAAACCGTAAAAAACATCATTTGGCTATCTTGTATATGCGAAATAGTAAAATTAAATTATATTCGAATAATAGATAACAGTAATAGAGTGAGATATGATTATTTTTTTAAAAAGGAATTGATAAGATTTTAAAAATAATTTACAGTACATCAAATGAACTTCAAAAATTAAATTGGAAATAAATCGGACAATGCTATAATGATTAATTGTTCTATTTTCTTAATCCTGGTTATGTCCAAAACTTAAAAAGGATCAATTGGGTCATCTTGTATAACCTAAATATTAATTTTAAAATAAATTTGAATAATAGATAACCGTAATTGAGTGAGATATGACTATTTTTTTATAAAACAATACATTAAAAAATTTAAAATAATTATTTAGGGTAAAACAAATTATATCTAAAAATTAAATTAAAATCATATCGGAACAATAGCTATAGGTAATAGTAATCGATTTTCTTTATCCTGGTTATGTCCAAAACATAAAAAGGATCATTTGAGTCATCTTGTATAACCTAAATAATAATTTTGAATTATATTTGAATAATAGATAACCGTAATTGAGTGAGATATGACTATTTTTTTTTTAAACACAATACATCAAATTATTTTTAAAAATCATTTAGGGTTAATCAAATTATATCTAAAAATTAAATTAAAATTAAATCGGAACATTCGTTAACGCTATTAGTTATTATATTTTCTTAATTCTGGTTGTGTTCAAACCGTAAAAAACATCATTTGGCTATCTTGTATATGCGAAATAGTAAATGTAAATTATATTCGAATAATAAATAACGGTAATAGAGTGAGATATAATAATTTTTAAAAAAAAACAATTCATAAAAAAAATTTTAAAAATAATTTACAGTACATCAAATGAACTTCAAAAATTAAATTGGATTCAAATCGGACAATGCTGTAATGATTAATTGTTCTATTTTCTTAACCCTGTTTATGTCCAAAACTTAAAAAGGATCATTTGGGTCATCTTGTATAACCTAAATATTAATTTTAAAATAAATTTGAATAATAGATAACCGTAATTGAGTGAGATATGACTATTTTTTTTAAACACAATACATCAGAATACTTTAAAAAATTATTTAGGGTTATTCAAATTTTATCTAAAAATTGAATTAAAATTAAATCGGAACAATCCCTAACGCTATTAGTTATTAAATTTTCTTAACTCTGGTTGTGTTCACACCGTAAAAAACATCATTTGGCTATCTTGTATATGCGAAATAGTAAATTTAACTTATATTCGAATAATAGATAACAGTAATAGAGTGAGATATAATTATTTTTTTTAAAAAACCATTTATAAGAAAAATTAAAAAAATTATTTACAGTAAATCAAATGAACTTTAAAAATTAAATTGAAATCAAATCGGACAATGCTTTAATGATTAATCGTTCTCTTTTCTTAACCCTCGTTATGTCCAAAACTTAAAAAGGATCATTTGAGTCATCTTGTATATCCTAAATATTAATTTTAAAATAAATTTGAATAATAGATAACCGTAATTGAGTGAGATATGACTATTTTTTTAAAACACAATACATAAAACTAGTTTTAAAAATCATTTAGGGTTAATCAAATTATATCTAAAAATTGATTTAAAATTAAATCGGAACAATCGCTAACGCTATTAGTTATTATATTTTCTTACCTCTGGTTGTGTTCAAACCGTAAAAAACATCATTTGGCTATCTCATATATGCGAAATAGTAAATTTAAATTATATTCGAATAATAGATAACAGTAATAGAGTGAGATATGATTAGTTTTTTAAAAAACAATTCATAAGAAAGATTTTAAAAATAATTTACAGTACATCAAATGAACTTCAAAGATTAAATTGGAATTAAATCGGACAATGCTATAATGAATAATTGTCCTATTTTCTTAACCCTGGTTATGTCCAAAACTTAAAAAGGATCAATTGGGTCATCTTGTATAACCTAAATAATAATTTTAAATTGTATTTGAATAATAGATAACCGTAATTGAGTGAGATATGACTTTTTTCTTTAAACACAATACATCAAAATATTTTTAAAAATCATTTAGGGTTAATCAAATTATATCTAAAAATTAATTTAAAATTAAATTGGAACAATCGTTAACGCTATTAGTTATTATATTTTCTTAACTCTGGTTGTGTTCAAACCGTAAAAAACATCATTTGGCTATCTTGTATATGCGAAATAGTAAAATTAAATTATATTCGAATAATAGATAACAGTAATAGAGTGAGATATGATTATTTTTTTAAAAAGGAATTGATAAGATTTTAAAAATAATTTACAGTACATCAAATGAACTTCAAAAATTAAATTGGAAATAAATCGGACAATGCTATAATGATTAATTGTTCTATTTTCTTAATCCTGGTTATGTCCAAAACTTAAAAAGGATCAATTGGGTCATCTTGTATATCCTAAATATTAATTTTAAAATAAATTTGAATTATAGATAACCGTAATTGAGTAAGATATGATTATTTTTTTTAAACACAGTACCTCAAAATATTTTTAAAAATCATTTAGGGTTAATCAAATTATATCTAAAAATTTAATCGGAACAATTGTTAACGCTATTAGTTATTATATTTTCTTAATTCTGGTTGTGTTCAAACCGTAAAAAACATCATTTGGCTATCTTGTATATGCGATATAGTAAATGTAAATTATATTCCAATAATAAATAACAGTAATAGAGTGGCATATAATATTTTTTTTAAAAAACAATTTATAAGAAAAATTTAAAAAATAATTTACAGTAAATCAAATGAACTTTAAAAATTAAATTGGAATCAAATCGGACAATGCTATAATGATTAATCGTTCTATTTTCTTAACCCTGGTTATGTCCAAAACTTAAAAAGGATCATTTGAGTCATCTTGTATAACCTAAATATTAATTTTAAAATAAATTTGAATAATAGATAACCGTAATTGAGTGAGATATGACTATTTTTTTATAAAACAATACATTAAAAAATTTAAAATAATTATTTAGGGTAAAACAAATTATATCTAAAAATTAAATTAAAATCATATCGGAACAATAGCTATAGGTAATAGTAATCGATTTTCTTTATCCTGGTTATGTCCAAAACATAAAAAGGATCATTTGAGTCATCTTGTATAACCTAAATAATAATTTTGAATTATATTTGAATAATAGATAACCGTAATTGAGTGAGATATGACTATTTTTTTTTTAAACACAATACATCAAATTATTTTTAAAAATCATTTAGGGTTAATCAAATTATATCTAAAAATTAAATTAAAATTAAATCGGAACATTCGTTAACGCTATTAGTTATTATATTTTCTTAATTCTGGTTGTGTTCAAACCGTAAAAAACATCATTTGGCTATCTTGTATATGCGAAATAGTAAATGTAAATTATATTCGAATAATAAATAACGGTAATAGAGTGAGATATAATAATTTTTTAAAAAAAACAATTCATAAAAAAAATTTTAAAAATAATTTACAGTACATCAAATGAACTTCAAAAATTAAATTGGATTCAAATCGGACAATGCTGTAATGATTAATTGTTCTATTTTCTTAACCCTGGTTATGTCCAAAACTTAAAAAGGATCATTTGGGTCATCTTGTATAACCTAAATATTAATTTTAAAATAAATTTGAATAATAGATAACCGTAATTGAGTGAGATATGACTATTTTTTTTTTTAAAACAATACATCAGAATACTTTAAAAAATTATTTAGGGTTATTCAAATTTTATCTAAAAATTGAATTAAAATTAAATCGGAACAATCGCTAACGCTATTAGTTATTACATTTTCTTAACTCTGGTTGTGTTCAAACCGTAAAAAACATCATTTGGCTATCTTGTATATGCGAAATAGTAAATGTAAATTATATTCGAATAATAAATAACGGTAATAGAGTGAGATATAATAATTTTTAAAAAAAAACAATTCATAAAAAAAATTTTAAAAATAATTTACAGTACATCAAATGAACTTCAAAAATTAAATTGGATTCAAATCGGACAATGCTGTAATGATTAATTGTTCTATTTTCTTAACCCTGGTTATGTCCAAAACTTAAAAAGGATCATTTGGGTCATCTTGTATAACCTAAATATTAATTTTAAAATAAATTTGAATAATAGATAACCGTAATTGAGTGAGATATGACTATTTTTCTTTTTTAAAACAATACATTAAAATATTTAAAATAATTATTTAGGGTTAAACAAATTATATCTAAAAATTAAATTGAAATCATATCGGAACAATAGCTATAGGTAATAGTAATCGATTTTCTTTATCCTGGTTATGTCCAAAACATAAAAAGGATCATTGAGTCATCTTGTATAAACTAAATAATAATTTTAAATTATATTTGAATATTAGATAACCGTAATTGAGTGAGATATGACTATTTTTTTAAAACATAATACATAAAACTATTTTTAAAAATCATTTAGGGTTAATCAAATTATATCTAAAAATTGAATTAAAATTAAATAGGAACAATCGCCAACGCTATTAGTTATTACATTTTCTTAACTCTGGTTGTGTTCAAACCGCAAAAAACATCATTTGGCTATCTTGTATATGCGAAAAAGTAAATTTAAATTATATTCGAATAATAGATATCAGTAATAGAGTGAGATATAATTTTTTTTTTTAAAAACAATTCATAAGAAAAATTTTAAAAATAATTTACAGTACATCAAATGAACTTCAAAGATTAAATTAGAATCAAATCGGACAATGCTATAATGATTAATTGTTCTATTTTCTTAACCCTCGTTATGTCCAAAACTTAAAAAGGATTATTTAGGTCATCTTTTATAACCTAAATATTAATTTTAAAATAAATTTGAATAGTAGATAACCGTAATTGAGTGAGATATGACTATTTTCTTTAATCACAATACATCAAAATATTTTAAAATATTACTTAGGGTTAAACAAATTATATGTAAAAATTAAATTGAAATCATATCGGAACAATAGCTATAGGTAATAGAAATCGATTTTCTTCATTCTGGTTATGTCCAAAACTTAAAAAGGATCATTTGGGTCATCTTGTATAACCTAAATATTAATTTTAAAATAAATTTGAATAATAGATAACCGTAATTGAGTGAGATATGACTATTTTTTTTAAACACAATACATCAGAATACTTTAAAAAATTATTTAGGGTTATTCAAATTTTATCTAAAAATTGAATTAAAATTAAATCGGAACAATCCCTAACGCTATTAGTTATTAAATTTTCTTAACTCTGGTTGTGTTCACACCGTAAAAAACATCATTTGGCTATCTTGTATATGCGAAATAGTAAATTTAACTTATATTCGAATAATAGATAACAGTAATAGAGTGAGATATAATTATTTTTTTTAAAAAACCATTTATAAGAAAAATTAAAAAAATTATTTACAGTAAATCAAATGAACTTTAAAAATTAAATTGAAATCAAATCGGACAATGCTTTAATGATTAATCGTTCTATTTTCTTAACCCTCGTTATGTCCAAAACTTAAAAAGGATCATTTGAGTCATCTTGTATATCCTAAATATTAATTTTAAAATAAATTTGAATAATAGATAACCGTAATTGAGTGAGATATGACTATTTTTTTAAAACACAATACATAAAACTAGTTTTAAAAATCATTTAGGGTTAATCAAATTATATCTAAAAATTGATTTAAAATTAAATCGGAACAATCGCTAACGTTATTAGTTATTATATTTTCTTACCTCTGGTTGTGTTCAAACCGTAAAAAACATCATTTGGCTATCTCATATATGCGAAATAGTAAATTTAAATTATATTCGAATAATAGATAACAGTAATAGAGTGAGATATGATTAGTTTTTTAAAAAACAATTCATAAGAAAGATTTTAAAAATAATTTACAGTACATCAAATGAACTTCAAAGATTAAATTGGAATTAAATCGGACAATGCTATAATGAATAATTGTCCTATTTTCTTAACCCTGGTTATGTCCAAAACTTAAAAAGGATCAATTGGGTCATCTTGTATAACCTAAATAATAATTTTAAATTGTATTTGAATAATAGATAACCGTAATTGAGTGAGATATGACTTTTTTCTTTAAACACAATACATCAAAATATTTTTAAAAATCATTTAGGGTTAATCAAATTATATCTAAAAATTAATTTAAAATTAAATTGGAACAATCGTTAACGCTATTAGTTATTATATTTTCTTAACTCTGGTTGTGTTCAAACCGTAAAAAACATCATTTGGCTATCTTGTATATGCGAAATAGTAAAATTAAATTATATTCGAATAATAGATAACAGTAATAGAGTGAGATATGATTATTTTTTTAAAAAGGAATTGATAAGATTTTAAAAATAATTTACAGTACATCAAATGAACTTCAAAAATTAAATTGGAAATAAATCGGACAATGCTATAATGATTAATTGTTCTATTTTCTTAATCCTGGTTATGTCCAAAACTTAAAAAGGATCAATTGGGTCATCTTGTATATCCTAAATATTAATTTTAAAATAAATTTGAATTATAGATAACCGTAATTGAGTAAGATATGATTATTTTTTTTAAACACAGTACCTCAAAATATTTTTAAAAATCATTTAGGGTTAATCAAATTATATCTAAAAATTTAATCGGAACAATTGTTAACGCTATTAGTTATTATATTTTCTTAATTCTGGTTGTGTTCAAACCGTAAAAAACATCATTTGGCTATCTTGTATATGCGATATAGTAAATGTAAATTATATTCGAATAATAAATAACAGTAATAGAGTGGCATATAATATTTTTTTTAAAAAACAATTTATAAGAAAAATTTAAAAAATAATTTACAGTAAATCAAATGAACTTTAAAAATTAAATTGGAATCAAATCGGACAATGCTATAATGATTAATCGTTCTATTTTCTTAACCCTGGTTATGTCCAAAACTTAAAAAGGATCATTTGAGTCATCTTGTATAACCTAAATATTAATTTTAAAATAAATTTGAATAATAGATAACCGTAATTGTTTGAGATATGACTATTTTTTTATAAAACAATACATTAAAAAATTTAAAATAATTATTTAGGGTAAAACAAATTATATCTAAAAATTAAATTAAAATCATATCGGAACAATAGCTATAGGTAATAGTAATCGATTTTCTTTATCCTGGTTATGTCCAAAACATAAAAAGGATCATTTGAGTCATCTTGTATAACCTAAATAATAATTTTGAATTATATTTGAATAATAGATAACCGTAATTGAGTGAGATATGACTATTTTTTTTTAAACACAATACATCAAATTATTTTTAAAAATCATTTAGGGTTAATCAAATTATATCTAAAAATTAAATTAAAATTAAATCGGAACATTCGTTAACGCTATTAGTTAATATATTTTCTTAATTCTGGTTGTGTTCAAACCGTAAAAAACATCATTTGGCTATCTTGTATATGCGAAATAGTAAATGTAAATTATATTCGAATAATAGATAACAGTAATAGAGTGAGATATGATTATTTTTTTAAAAAGGAATTGATAAGATTTTAAAAATAATTTACAGTACATCAAATGAACTTCAAAAATTAAATTGGAAATAAATCGGACAATGCTATAATGATTAATTGTTCTATTTTCTTAATCCTGGTTATGTCCAAAACTTAAAAAGGATCAATTGGGTCATCTTGTATATCCTAAATATTAATTTTAAAATAAATTTGAATTATAGATAACCGTAATTGAGTAAGATATGATTATTTTTTTTAAACACAGTACCTCAAAATATTTTTAAAAATCATTTAGGGTTAATCAAATTATATCTAGAAATTTAATCGGAACAATTGTTAACGCTATTAGTTATTATATTTTCTTAATTCTGGTTGTGTTCAAACCGTAAAAAACATCATTTGGCTATCTTGTATATGCGATATAGTAAATGTAAATTATATTCGAATAATAAATAACAGTAATAGAGTGGCATATAATATTTTTTTTAAAAAACAATTTATAAGAAAAATTTAAAAAATAATTTACAGTAAATCAAATGAACTTTAAAAATTAAATTGGAATCAAATCGGACAATGCTATAATGATTAATCGTTCTATTTTCTTAACCCTGGTTATGTCCAAAACTTAAAAAGGATCATTTGAGTCATCTTGTATAACCTAAATATTAATTTTAAAATAAATTTGAATAATAGATAACCGTAATTGAGTGAGATATGACTATTTTTTTATAAAACAATACATTAAAAAATTTAAAATAATTATTTAGGGTAAAACAAATTATATCTAAAAATTAAATTAAAATCATATCGGAACAATAGCTATAGGTAATAGTAATCGATTTTCTTTATCCTGGTTATGTCCAAAACATAAAAAGGATCATTTGAGTCATCTTGTATAACCTAAATAATAATTTTGAATTATATTTGAATAATAGATAACCGTAATTGAGTGAGATATGACTATTTTTTTTTAAACACAATACATCAAATTATTTTTAAAAATCATTTAGGGTTAATCAAATTATATCTAAAAATTAAATTAAAATTAAATCGGAACATTCGTTAACGCTATTAGTTAATATATTTTCTTAATTCTGGTTGTGTTCAAACCGTAAAAAACATCATTTGGCTATCTTGTATATGCGAAATAGTAAATGTAAATTATATTCGAATAATAAATAACGGTAATAGAGTGAGATATAATAATTTTTTTAAAAAAACAATTCATAAAAAAAATTTTAAAAATAATTTACAGTACATCAAATGAACTTCAAAAATTAAATTGGATTCAAATCGGACAATGCTGTAATGATTAATTGTTCTATTTTCTTAACCCTGGTTATGTCCAAAACTTAAAAAGGATCAATTGGGTCATCTTGTATAACCTAAATATTAATTTTAAAATAAATTTGAATAATAGATAACCGTAATTGAGTGAGATATGACTATTTTCTTTAATCACAATACATCAAAATATTTAAAAATATTACTTAGGGTTAAACAAATTATATCTAAAAATTAAATTGAAATCATATCGGAACAATAGCTATAGGTAATAGTAATCGATTTTCTTTATCCTGGTTATGTCCAAAACATAAAAAGGATCATTGAGTCATCTTGTATAAACTAAATAATAATTTTAAATTATATTTGAATATTAGATAACCGTAATTGAGTGAGATATGACTATTTTTTTAAAACATAATACATAAAACTATTTTTAAAAATCATTTAGGGTTAATCAAATTATATCTAAAAATTGAATTAAAATTAAATAGGAACAATCGCCAACGCTATTAGTTATTACATTTTCTTAACTCTGGTTGTGTTCAAACCGCAAAAAACATCATTTGGCTATCTTGTATATGCGAAAAAGTAAATTTAAATTATATTCGAATAATAGATATCAGTAATAGAGGGAGATCTAATTTTTTTTTTAAAAACAATTCATAAGAAAGATTTTAAAAATAATTTACAGTACATCAAATGAACTTCAAAGATTAAATTGGAATTAAATCGGACAATGCTATAATGAATAATTGTCCTATTTTCTTAACCCTGGTTATGTCCAAAACTTAAAAAGGATCAATTGGGTCATCTTGTATAACCTAAATAATAATTTTAAATTGTATTTGAATAATAGATAACCGTAATTGAGTGAGATATGACTTTTTTCTTTAAACACAATACATCAAAATATTTTTAAAAATCATTTAGGGTTAATCAAATTATATCTAAAAATTAATTTAAAATTAAATTGGAACAATCGTTAACGCTATTAGTTATTATATTTTCTTAACTCTGGTTGTGTTCAAACCGTAAAAAACATCATTTGGCTATCTTGTATATGCGAAATAGTAATATTAAATTATATTCGAATAATAGATAACAGTAATAGAGTGAGATATGATTATTTTTTTAAAAAGGAATTGATAAGATTTTAAAAATAATTTACAGTACATCAAATGAACTTCAAAAATTAAATTGGAAATAAATCGGACAATGCTATAATGATTAATTGTTCTATTTTCTTAATCCTGGTTATGTCCAAAACTTAAAAAGGATCAATTGGGTCATCTTGTATATCCTAAATATTAATTTTAAAATAAATTTGAATTATAGATAACCGTAATTGAGTAAGATATGATTATTTTTTTTAAACACAGTACCTCAAAATATTTTTAAAAATCATTTAGGGTTAATCAAATTATATCTAAAAATTTAATCGGAACAATTGTTAACGCTATTAGTTATTATATTTTCTTAATTCTGGTTGTGTTCAAACCGTAAAAAACATCATTTGGCTATCTTGTATATGCGATATAGTAAATGTAAATTATATTCGAATAATAAATAACAGTAATAGAGTGGCATATAATATTTTTTTTAAAAAACAATTTATAAGAAAAATTTAAAAAATAATTTACAGTAAATCAAATGAACTTTAAAAATTAAATTGGAATCAAATCGGACAATGCTATAATGATTAATCGTTCTATTTTCTTAACCCTGGTTATGTCCAAAACTTAAAAAGGATCATTTGAGTCATCTTGTATAACCTAAATATTAATTTTAAAATAAATTTGAATAATAGATAACCGTAATTGAGTGAGATATGACTATTTTTTTATAAAACAATACATTAAAAAATTTAAAATAATTATTTAGGGTAAAACAAATTATATCTAAAAATTAAATTAAAATCATATCGGAACAATAGCTATAGGTAATAGTAATCGATTTTCTTTATCCTGGTTATGTCCAAAACATAAAAAGGATCATTTGAGTCATCTTGTATAACCTAAATAATAATTTTGAATTATATTTGAATAATAGATAACCGTAATTGAGTGAGATATGACTATTTTTTTTTTAAACACAATACATCAAATTATTTTTAAAAATCATTTAGGGTTAATCAAATTATATCTAAAAATTAAATTAAAATTAAATCGGAACATTCGTTAACGCTATTAGTTAATATATTTTCTTAATTCTGGTTGTGTTCAAACCGTAAAAAACATCATTTGGCTATCTTGTATATGCGAAATAGTAAATGTAAATTATATTCGAATAATAGATAACAGTAATAGAGTGAGATATGATTATTTTTTTAAAAAGGAATTGATAAGATTTTAAAAATAATTTACAGTACATCAAATGAACTTCAAAAATTAAATTGGAAATAAATGGGACAATGCTATAATGATTAATTGTTCTATTTTCTTAATCCTGGTTATGTCCAAAACTTAAAAAGGATCAATTGGGTCATCTTGTATATCCTAAATATTAATTTTAAAATAAATTTGAATTATAGATAACCGTAATTGAGTAAGATATGATTATTTTTTTTAAACACAGTACCTCAAAATATTTTTAAAAATCATTTAGGGTTAATCAAATTATATCTAAAAATTTAATCGGAACAATTGTTAACGCTATTAGTTATTATATTTTCTTAATTCTGGTTGTGTTCAAACCGTAAAAAACATCATTTGGCTATCTTGTATATGCGATATAGTAAATGTAAATTATATTCGAATAATAAATAACAGTAATAGAGTGGCATATAATATTTTTTTTAAAAAACAATTTATAAGAAAAATTTAAAAAATAATTTACAGTAAATCAAATGAACTTTAAAAATTAAATTGGAATCAAATCGGACAATGCTATAATGATTAATCGTTCTATTTTCTTAACCCTGGTTATGTCCAAAACTTAAAAAGGATCATTTGAGTCATCTTGTATAACCTAAATATTAATTTTAAAATAAATTTGAATAATAGATAACCGTAATTGAGTGAGATATGACTATTTTTTTATAAAACAATACATTAAAAAATTTAAAATAATTATTTAGGGTAAAACAAATTATATCTAAAAATTAAATTAAAATCATATCGGAACAATAGCTATAGGTAATAGTAATCGATTTTCTTTATCCTGGTTATGTCCAAAACATAAAAAGGATCATTTGAGTCATCTTGTATAACCTAAATAATAATTTTGAATTATATTTGAATAATAGATAACCGTAATTGAGTGAGATATGACCATTTTTTTTTAAACACAATACATCAAATTATTTTTAAAAATCATTTAGGGTTAATCAAATTATATCTAAAAATTAAATTAAAATTAAATCAGAACATTCGTTAACGCTATTAGTTAATATATTTTCTTAATTCTGGTTGTGTTCAAACCGTAAAAAACATCATTTGGCTATCTTGTATATGCGAAATAGTAAATGTAAATTATATTCGAATAATAAATAACGGTAATAGAGTGAGATATAATAATTTTTTAAAAAAAACAATTCATAAAAAAAATTTTAAAAATAATTTACAGTACATCAAATGAACTTCAAAAATTAAATTGGATTCAAATCGGACAATGCTGTAATGATTAATTGTTCTATTTTCTTAACCCTGGTTATGTCCAAAACTTAAAAAGGATCAATTGGGTCATCTTGTATAACCTAAATATTAATTTTAAAATAAATTTGAATAATAGATAACCGTAATTGAGTGAGATATGACTATTTTCTTTAATCACAATACATCAAAATATTTAAAAATATTACTTAGGGTTAAACAAATTATATCTAAAAATTAAATTGAAATCATATCGGAACAATAGCTATAGGTAATAGTAATCGATTTTCTTTATCCTGGTTATGTCCAAAACATAAAAAGGATCATTGAGTCATCTTGTATAAACTAAATAATAATTTTAAATTATATTTGAATATTAGATAACCGTAATTGAGTGAGATATGACTATTTTTTTAAAACATAATACATAAAACTATTTTTAAAAATCATTTAGGGTTAATCAAATTATATCTAAAAATTGAATTAAAATTAAATAGGAACAATCGCCAACGCTATTAGTTATTACATTTTCTTAACTCTGGTTGTGTTCAAACCGCAAAAAACATCATTTGGCTATCTTGTATATGCGAAAAAGTAAATTTAAATTATATTCGAATAATAGATATCAGTAATAGAGTGAGATATAATTTTTTTTTTAAAAACAATTCATAAGAAATATTTTAAAAATAATTTACAGTACATCAAATGAACTTCAAAGATTAAATTAGAATCAAATCGGACAATGCTATAATGATTAATTGTTCTATTTTCTTAACCCTCGTTATGTCCAAAACTTAAAAAGGATTATTTAGGTCATCTTTTATAACCTAAATATTAATTTTAAAATAAATTTGAATAATAGATAACCGTAATTGAGTGAGATATGACTATTTTCTTTAATCACAATACATCAAAATATTTAAAAATATTACTTAGGGTTAAACAAATTATATGTAAAAATTAAATTGAAATTATATCGGAACAATAGCTATAGGTAATAGAAATCGATTTTCTTCATTCTGGTTATGTCCAAAACTTAAAAAGGATCATTTGGGTCATCTTGTATAACCTAAATATTAATTTTAAAATAAATTTGAATAATAGATAACCGTAATTGAGTGAGATATGACTATTTTTTTTAAACACAATACATCAGAATACTTTAAAAAATTATTTAGGGTTATTCAAATTTTATCTAAAAATTGAATTAAAATTAAATCGGAACAATCGCTAACGCTATTAGTTATTACATTTTCTTAATTCTGGTTGTGTTCAAACCGTAAAAAAACATCATTTGGCTATCTTGTATATGCGAAATAGTAAATGTAAATTATATTCGAATAATAAATAACGGTAATAGAGTGAGATATAATAATTTTTTAAAAAAAACAATTCATAAAAAAAATTTTAAAAATAATTTACAGTACATCAAATGAACTTCAAAAATTAAATTGGATTCAAATCGGACAATGCTGTAATGATTAATTGTTCTATTTTCTTAACTCTGGTTATGTCCAAAACTTAAAAAGGATCATTTGGGTCATCTTGTATAACCTAAATATTAATTTTAAAATAAATTTGAATAATAGTTAACCGTAATTGAGTGAGATATGACTATTTTTTTTTTAAAAACAATACATTAAAATATTTAAAATAATTATTTAGGGTTAAACAAATTATATCTAAAAATTAAATTGAAATCATATCGGAACAATAGCTATAGGTAATAGTAATCGATTTTCTTTATCCTGGTTATCCCCAAAACATAAAAAGGATCATTTGAGTCATCTTGTATAACCTAAATAATAATTTTGAATTATATTTGAATAATAGATAACCGTAATTGAGTGAGATATGACTATTTTTTTTTTAAACACAATACATCAAATTATTTTTAAAAATCATTTAGGGTTAATCAAATTATATCTAAAAATTAAATTAAAATTAAATCGGAACATTCGTTAACGCTATTAGTTATTATATTTTCTTAATTCTGGTTGTGTTCAAACCGTAAAAAACATCATTTGGCTATCTTGTATATGCGAAATAGTAAATGTAAATTATATTCGAATAATAAATAACGGTAATAGAGTGAGATATAATAATTTTTTAAAAAAAACAATTCATAAAAAAAAATTTAAAAATAATTTACAGTACATCAAATGAACTTCAAAAATTAAATTGAATAATAGATAACCGTAATTGAGTGAGATATGACTATTTTTTTATAAAACAATACATTAAAAAATTTAAAATAATTATTTAGGGTAAAACAAATTATATCTAAAAATTAAATTAAAATCATATCGGAACAATAGCTATAGGTAATAGTAATCGATTTTCTTTATCCTGGTTATATCCAAAACATAAAAAGGATCATTTGAGTCATCTTGTATAACCTAAATAATAATTTTGAATTATATTTGAATAATAGATAACCGTAATTGAGTGAGATATGACTATTTTTTTTTAAACACAATACATCAAATTATTTTTAAAAATCATTTAGGGTTAATCAAATTATATCTAAAAATTAAATTAAAATTAAATCGGAACATTCGTTAACGCTGTTAGTTATTATATTTTCTTAATTCTGGTTGTGTTCAAACCGTAAAAAACATCATTTGGCTATCTTGTATATGCGAAATAGTAAATTTAACTTATATTCGAATAATAGATAACAGTAATAGAGTGAGATATAATTATTTTTTTTTAAAAACCATTTATAAGAAAAATTTAAAAAATTATTTACAGTAAATCAAATGAACTTTAAAAATTAAATTGAAATCAAATCGGACAATGCTTTAATGATTAATCGTTCTATTTTCTTAACCCTCGTTATGTCGAAAACTTAAAAAGGATCATTTGAGTCATCTTGTATAACCTAAATATTAATTTTAAAATAAATTTGAATAATAGATAACCGTAATTGAGTGAGATATGACTATTTTTTTAAAACACAATACATAAAACTAGTTTTAAAAATCATTTAGGGTTAATCAAATTATATCTAAAAATTGATTTAAAATTAAATCGGAACAATCGCTAACGCTATTAGTTATTATATTTTCTTACCTCTGGTTGTGTTCAAACCGTAAAAAACATCATTTGGCTATCTCGTATATGCGAAATAGTAAATTTAAATTATATTCGAATAATAGATAACAGTAATAGAGTGAGATATGATTAGTTTTTTAAAAAACAATTCATAAGAAAGATTTTAAAAATAATTTACAGTACATCAAATGAACTTCAAAGATTAAATTGGAATTAAATCGGACAATGCTATAATGAATAATTGTCCTATTTTCTTAACCCTGGTTATGTCCAAAACTTAAAAAGGATCAATTGGGTCATCTTGTATAACTTAAATAATAATTTTAAATTGTATTTGAATAATAGATAACCGTAATTGAGTGAGATATGACTTTTTTCTTTAAACACAATACATCAAAATATTTTTAAAAATCATTTAGGGTTAATCAAATTATATCTAAAAATTAATTTAAAATTAAATTGGAACAATCGTTAACGCTATTAGTTATTATATTTTCTTAACTCTGGTTGTGTTCAAACCGTAAAAAACATCATTTGGCTATCTTGTATATGCGAAATAGTAAAATTAAATTATATTCGAATAATAGATAACAGTAATAGAGTGAGATATGATTATTTTTTTAAAAAGGAATTGATAAGATTTTAAAAATAATTTACAGTACATCAAATGAACTTCAAAAATTAAATTGGAAATAAATCGGACAATGCTATAATGATTAATTGTTCTATTTTCTTAATCCTGGTTATGTCCAAAACTTAAAAAGGATCAATTGGGTCATCTTGTATAACCTAAATATTAATTTTAAAATAAATTTGAATTATAGATAACCGTAATTGAGTAACATATGATTATTTTTTTTAAACACAGTACCTCAAAATATTTTTAAAAATCATTTAGGGTTAATCAAATTATATCTAAAAATTTAATCGGAACAATTGTTAACGCTATTAGTTATTATATTTTCTTAATTCTGGTTGTGTTCAAACCGTAAAAAACATCATTTGGCTATCTTGTATATGCGATATAGTAAATGTAAATTATATTCGAATAATAAATAACAGTAATAGAGTGGCATATAATATTTTTTTTAAAAAACAATTTATAAGAAAAATTTAAAAAATAATTTACAGTAAATCAAATGAACTTTAAAAATTAAATTGGAATCAAATCGGACAATGCTATAATGATTAATCGTTCTATTTTCTTAACCCTGGTTATGTCCAAAACTTAAAAAGGATCATTTGAGTCATCTTGTATAACCTAAATATTAATTTTAAAATAAATTTGAATAATAGATAACCGTAATTGAGTGAGATATGACTATTTTTTTATAAAACAATACATTAAAAAATTTAAAATAATTATTTAGGGTAAAACAAATTATATCTAAAAATTAAATTAAAATCATATCGGAACAATAGCTATAGGTAATAGTAATCGATTTTCTTTATCCTGGTTATGTCCAAAACATAAAAAGGATCATTTGAGTCATCTTGTATAACCTAAATAATAATTTTGAATTATATTTGAATAATAGATAACCGTAATTGAGTGAGATATGACTATTTTTTTTTTAAACACAATACATCAAATTATTTTTAAAAATCATTTAGGGTTAATCAAATTATATCTAAAAATTAAATTAAAATTAAATCGGAACATTCGTTAACGCTATTAGTTAATATATTTTCTTAATTCTGGTTGTGTTCAAACCGTAAAAAACATCATTTGGCTATCTTGTATATGCGAAATAGTAAATGTAAATTATATTCGAATAATAAATAACGGTAATAGAGTGAGATATAATAATTTTTTAAAAAAACAATTCATAAAAAAAAAATTAAAAATAATCATCAAATGAACTTCAAAAATTAAATTGGATTCAAATCGGACAATGCTGTAATGATTAATTGTTCTATTTTCTTAACCCTGGTTATGTCCAAAACTTAAAAAGGATCATTTGGGTCATCTTGTATAACCTAAATATTAATTTTAAAATAAATTTGAATAATAGATAACCGTAATTGAGTGAGATATGACTATTTTTTTTTTTTAAACAATACATTAAAATATTTAAAATAATTATTTAGGGTTAAACAAATTATATCTAAAAATTAAATTGAAATCATATCGGAACAATAGCTATAGGTAATAGTAATCGATTTTCTTTATCCTGGTTATGTCCAAAACATAAAAAGGATCATTGAGTCATCTTGTATAAACTTAATAATAATTTTAAATTATATTTGAATATTAGATAACCGTAATTGAGTGAGATATGACTATTTTTTTAAAACATAATACATAAAACTATTTTTAAAAATCATTTAGGGTTAATCAAATTATATCTAAAAATTGAATTAAAATTAAATAGGAACAATCGCCAACGCTATTAGTTATTACATTTTCTTAACTCTGGTTGTGTTCAAACCGCAAAAAACATCATTTGGCTATCTTGTATATGCGAAAAAGTAAATTTAAATTATATTCGAATAATAAATATCAGTAATAGAGTGAGATATAATTTTTTTTTTTAAAACAATTCATAAGAAAAATTTTAAAAATAATTTACAGTACATCAAATGAACTTCAAAGATTAAATTAGAATCAAATCGGACAATGCTATAATGATTAATTGTTCTATTTTCTTAACCCTCGTTATGTCCAAAACTTAAAAAGGATTATTTAGGTCATCTTTTATAACCTAAATATTAATTTTAAAATAAATTTGAATAATAGATAACCGTAATTGAGTGAGATATGACTATTTTCTTTAATCACAATACATCAAAATATTTAAAAATATTACTTAGGGTTAAACAAATTATATGTAAAAATTAAATTGAAATCATATCGGAACAATAGCTATAGGTAATAAAAATCGATTTTCTTCATTCTGGTTATGTCCAAAACTTAAAAAGGATCATTTGGGTCATCTTGTATAACCTAAATATTAATTTTAAAATAAATTTGAATAATAGATAACCGTAATTGAGTGAGATATGACTATTTTTTTTAAACACAATACATCAGAATACTTTAAAAAATTATTTAGGGTTATTCAAATTTTATCTAAAAATTGAATTAAAATTAAATCGGAACAATCGCTAACGCTATTAGTTATTACATTCTCTTAACTCTGGTTGTGTTCAAACCGTAAAAAACATCATTTGGCTATCTTGTATATGCGAAATAGTAAATTTAACTTATATTCGAATAATAGATAACAGTAATAGAGTGAGATATAATTATTTTTTTTTAAAAACAATTTATAAGAAAAATTTAAAAAATAATTTACAGTAAATCAAATGAACTTTAAAAATTAAATTGGAGTCAAATCGGACAATGCTATAATGATTAATCGTTCTATTTTCTTAACCCTGGTTATGTCCAGAACTTAAAAAGGATCATTTGAGTCATCTTGTATAACCTAAATATTAATTTTAAAATAAATTTGAATAATAGATAACCGTAATTGAGTGAGATATGACTATTTTTTTAAAACACAATACATAAAACTAGTTTTAAAAATCATTTAGGGCTAATCAAATTATATCTAAGAATTGATTTAAAATTAAATCGGAACAATCGCTAACGCTATTAGTTATTATATTTTCTTACCTCTGGTTGTGTTCAAACCGTAAAAAACATCATTTGGCTATCTCGTATATGCGAAATAGTAAATTTAAATTATATTCGAATAATAGATAACAGTAATAGAGTGAGATATGATTAGTTTTTTAAAAAACAATTCATAAGAAAGATTTTAAAAATAATTTACAGTACATCAAATGAACTTCAAAGATTAAATTGGAAATAAATCGGACAATGCTATAATGATTAATTGTTCTATTTTCTTAATCCTGGTTATGTCCAAAACTTAAAAAGGATCAATTGGGTCATCTTGTATAACCTAAATATTAATTTTAAAATAAATTTGAATTATAGATAACCGTAATTGAGTAAGATATGATTATTTTTTTTAAACACAGTACCTCAAAATATTTTTAAAAATCATTTAGCGTTAATCAAATTATATCTAAAAATTTAATCGGAACAATTGTTAACGCTATTAGTTATTATGTATTCTTAATTGTGGTTGTGTTCAAACCGTAAAAAACATCATTTGGCTATCTTGTATATGCGAAATAGTAAAATTAAATTATATTCGAATAATAGATAACAGTAATAGAGTGAGATATGATTATTTTTTTAAAAAGGAATTGATAAGATTTTAAAAATAATTTACAGTACATCAAATGAACTTCAAAAATTAAATTGGAAATAAATCGGACAATGCTATAATGAATAATTGTCCTATTTTCTTAACCCTGGTTATGTCCAAAACTTAAAAAGGATCAATTGGGTCATCTTGTATAACCTAAATAATAATTTTAAATTGTATTTGAATAATAGATAACCGTAATTGAGTGAGATATGACTATTTTTTTAAAACACAATACATAAAACTAGTTTTAAAAATCATTTAGGGTTAATCAAATTATATCTAAAAATTAATTTAAAATTAAATTGGAACAATCGCTATTAGTTATTATATTTTCTTAACTCTGGTTGTGTTCAAACCGTAAAAAACATCATTTGGCTATCTTGTATATGCGAAATAGTAAAATTAAATTATATTCGAATAATAGATAACAGTAATAGAGTGAGATATGATTATTTTTTTAAAAAGGAATTGATAAGATTTTAAAAATAATTTACAGTACATCAAATGAACTTCAAAAATTAAATTGGAAATAAATCGGACAATGCTATAATGATTAATTGTTCTATTTTCTTAATCCTGGTTATGTCCAAAACTTAAAAAGGATCAATTGGGTCATCTTGTATAACCTAAATAATAATTTTAAATTGTATTTGAATAATAGATAACCGTAATTGAGTGAGATATGACTTTTTTCTTTAAACACAATACATCAAAATATTTTTAAAAATCATTTAGGGTTAATCAAATTATATCTAAAAATTAATTTAAAATTAAATTGGAACAATCGTTAACGCTATTAGTTATTATATTTTCTTAATTCTGGTTGTGTTCAAACCGTAAAAAACATCATTTGGCTATCTTGTATATGCGATATAGTAAATGTAAATTATATTCGAATAATAAATAACAGTAATAGAGTGGCATATAATATTTTTTTTTAAAAACAATTTATAAGAAAAATTTAAAAAATAATTAACAGTAAATCAAATGAACTTTAAAAATTAAATTGGAATCAAATCGGACAATGCTATAATGATTAATCGTTCTATTTTCTTAACCCTGGTTATGTCCAAAACTTAAAAAGGATCATTTGAGTCATCTTGTATAACCTAAATATTAATTTTAAAATAAATTTGAATAATAGATAACCGTAATTAAGTGAGATATGACTATTTTTTTATAAAACAATACATTAAAAAATTTAAAATAATTATTTAGGGTAAAACAAATTATATCTAAAAATTAAATTAAAATCATATCGGAACAATAGCTATAGGTAATAGTAATCGATTTTCTTTATCCTGGTTATGTCCAAAACATAAAAAGGATCATTTGAGTCATCTTGTATAAACTATATAATAATTTTAAATTATATTTGAATATTAGATAACCGTAATTGAGTGAGATATGACTATTTTTTTAAAACACAATACATAAAACTAGTTTTAAAAATCATTTAGGGTTAATCAAATATTATCTAAGAATTGATTTAAAATTAAATCGGAACAATCGCTAACGCTATTAGTTATTATATTTTCTTACCTCTGGTTGTGTTCAAACCGTAAAAAACATCATTTGGCTATCTTGTATATGCGAAATAGTAAATTTAAATTATATTCGAATAATAGATAACAGTAATAGAGTGAGATATGATTAGTTTTTTAAAAACAATTCATAAGAAAAATTTTAAAAATAATTTACAGTACATCAAATGAACTTCAAAGATTAAATTGGAATTAAATCGGACAATGCTATAATGAATAATTGTCCTATTTTCTTAACCCTGGTTATGTCCAAAACTTAAAAAGGATCAATTGGGTCGTCTTGTATAACCTAAATAATAATTTTAAATTGTATTTGAATAATAGATAACCGTAATTGAGTGAGATATGACTTTTTTCTTTAAACACAATACATCAAAATATTTTTAAAAATCATTTAGGGTTAATCAAATTATATCTAAAAATTAATTTAAAATTAAATTGGAACAATCGTTAACGCTATTAGTTATTATATTTTCTTAACTCTGGTTGTGTTTAAACCGTAAAAAACATCATTTGGCTATCTTGTATATGCGAAATAGTAAAATTAAATTATATTCGAATAATAGATAACAGTAATAGAGTGAGATATGATTATTTTTTTAAAAAGGAATTGATAAGATTTTAAAAATAATTTACAGTACATCAAATGAACTTCAAAAATTAAATTGGAAATAAATCGGACAATGCTATAATGATTAATTGTTCTATTTTCTTAATCCTGGTTATGTCCAAAACTTAAAAAGGATCAATTGGGTCATCTTGTATAACCTAAATATTAATTTTAAAATAAATTTGAATTATAGATAACCGTAATTGAGTAAGATATGATTATTTTTTTTAAACACAGTACCTCAAAATATTTTTAAAAATCATTTAGGGTTAATCAAATTATATCTAAAAATTGAATTAAAATTAAATAGGAACAATCGCCAACGCTATTAGTTATTACATTTTCTTAACTCTGGTTGTGTTCAAACCGCAAAAAACATCATTTGGCTATCTTGTGTATGCGAAAAATTAAATTTAAATTATATTCGAATAATAAATATCAGTAATAGAGTGAGATATAATTTTTTTTTTAAAAACAATTCATAAGAAAAATTTTAAAAATAATTTACAGTACATCAAATGAACTTCAAAGATTAAATTAGAATCAAATCGGACAATGCTATAATGATTAATTGTTCTATTTTCTTAACCCTGGTTATGTCCAAAACTTAAAAAGGATTATTTAGGTCATCTTTTATAACCTAAATATTAATTTTAAAATAAATTTGAATAATAGATAACCGTAATTGAGTGAGATATGACTATTTTTTTATAAAACAATACATTAAAAAATTTAAAATAATTATTTAGGGTAAAACAAATTATATCTAAAAATTAAATTAAAATCATATCGGAACAATAGCTATAGAGAATAGTAATCGATTTTCTTTATCCTGGTTATGTCCAAAACATAAAAAGGATCATTTGAGTCATCTTGTATAACCTAAATAATAATTTTGAATTATATTTGAATAATAGATAACCGTAATTGAGTGAGATATGACTATTTTTTTATTAAACACAATACATCAAATTATTTTTAAAAATCATTTAGGGTTATTCAAATTTTATCTAAAAATTGAATTAAAATTAAATCGGAACAATCGCTAACGCTATTAGTTATTACATTTTCTTAACTCTGGTTGTGTTCAAACCGTAAAAAACATCATTTGGCTATCTTGTATATGCGAAATAGTAAATTTAACTTATATTCGAATAATTGATAACAGTAATAGAGTGAGATATAATTATTTTTTTTTAAAAAACAATTTATAAGAAAAATTTAAAAAATAATTTACAGTAAATCAAATGAACTTTAAAAATTAAATTGAAATCAAATCGGACAATGCTATAATGATTAATCGTTCTATTTTCTTAACCCTGGTTATGTCCAAAACTTAAAAAGGATCAATTGGGTCATCTTGTATAACCTAAATATTAATTTTAAAATAAATTTAAATTATAGATAACCGTAATTGAGTAAGATATGATTATTTTTTTTAAACACAATACCTCAAAATATTTTTAAAAATCATTTAGGGTTAATCAAATTATATCTAAAAATTTAATCGGAACAATCGTTAACGCTATTAGTTATTATATTTTCTTAATTCTGGTTGTGTTCAAACCGTAAAAAACATCATTTGGCTATCTTGTATATACGAAATAGTAAATGTAAATTTTATTCGAATAATAAATAACGGTAATAGAGTGAGATATAATAATTTAAAAAAAAAAACAATTCATAAGAAAAATTTTAAAAATAATTTACAGTACATCAAATGAACTTCAAAAATTAAATTGGATTCAAATCGGACAATGCTGTAATGATTAATTGTTCTATTTTCTTAACCCTGGTTATGTCCAAAACTTAAAAAGGATCATTTGGGTCATCTTGTATAACCTAAATATTAATTTTAAAATAAATTTGAATAATAGATAACCGTAATTGAGTGAGATATGACTATTTTTTTAAAACATAATAGATAAAACTATTTTTAAAAATCATTTAGGGTTAATCAAATTATATCTAAAAATTGAATTAAAATTAAATAGGAACAATCGCCAACGCTATTAGTTATTACATTTTCTTAACTCTGGTTGTGTTCAAACCGCAAAAAACATCATTTGGCTATCTTGTATTTGGGAAATAGTAAATTTAAATTATATTCGAATAATAGATATCAGTAACAGAGTGAGATATAATTATTTTTTTTAAAAACAATTCATAAGAAAAATTTTAAAAATAATTTACAGTACATCAAATGAACTTCAAAGATTAAATTGGAATCAAATCGGACAATGCTATAATGATTAATCGTTCTATTTTCTTAACCCTGGTTATGTCCAAAACTTAAAAAGGATCAATTGGGTCATCTTGTATAACCTAAATATTAATTTTAAAATAAATTTGAATAATAGATAACCGTAATTGAGTGGTATATGACTATTTTCTTTAATCACAATACATCAAAATATTTAAAAATATTACTTAGGGTTAAACAAATTATATGTAAAAATTAAATTGAAATCATATCGGAACAATAGCTATAGGTAATAGAAATCGATTTTCTTCATTCTGGTTATGTCCAAAACTTAAAAAGGATCATTTGGGTCATCTTGTATAACCTAAATATTAATTTTAAAATAAATTTGAATAATAGATAACCGTAATTGAGTGAGATATGACTATTTTTTTAAAAAACAATACATCAAAATATTTTTAAAAATCATTTAGGGTTAATCAAATAATATCTAAAAATTGAATTAAAATTAAATCGGAACGATTGCTAACGCTATTAGTTATTATATTTTCTAAACTCTGGTTGTGTTCAAACCGTAAAAACCATCATTTGGCTATCTTGTATATGCGAAATAGTAAATTTAACTTATATTCGAATAATAGATAACAGTAATAGAGTGAGATATAATTATTTTTTTTAAAAAACAATTTATAAGAAAAATTTAAAAAATAATTTACAGTAAATCAAATGAACTTTAAAAATTAAATTGAAATCAAATCGGACAATGCTATAATGATTAATCGTTCTATTTTCTTAACCCTGGTTATGTCCAAAACTTAAAAAGGATCAATTGGGTCATCTTGTATAACCTAAATATTAATTTTAAAATAAATTTGAATTATAGATAACCGTAATTGAGTAAGATATGATTATTTTTTTTAAACACAATACCTCAAAATATTTTTAAAAATCATTTAGGGTTAATCAAATTATATCTAAAAATTTAATCGGAACAATCGTTAACGCTATTAGTTATTATATTTTCTTAATTCTGGTTGTGTTCAAACCGTAAAAAACATCATTTGGCTATCTTGTATATGCGATATAGTAAATGTAAATTATATTCGAATAATAAATAACAGTAATAGAGTGGCATATAATATTTTTTTTAAAAAACAATTTATAAGAAAAATTTAAAAAATAATTTACAGTAAATCAAATGAACTTTAAAAATTAAATTGAAATCAAATCGGACAATGCTATAATGATTAATCGTTCTATTTTCTTAACCCTGGTTATGTCCAAAACTTAAAAAGGATCAATTGGGTCATCTTGTATAACCTAAATATTAATTTTAAAATAAATTTGAATTATAGATAACCGTAATTGAGTAAGATATGATTATTTTTTTTAAACACAATACCTCAAAATATTTTTAAAAATCATTTAGGGTTAATCAAATTATATCTAAAAATTTAATCGGAACAATCGTTAACGCTATTAGTTATTATATTTTCTTAATTCTGGTTGTGTTCAAACCGTAAAAAACATCATTTGGCTATCTTGTATATGCGATATAGTAAATGTAAATTATATTCGAATAATAAATAACAGTAATAGAGTGGCATATAATATTTTTTTTAAAAAACAATTTATAAGAAAAATTTAAAAAATTATTTACAGTAAATCAAATGAACTTTAAAAATTAAATTGAAATCAAATCGGACAATGCTTAATTGATTAATCGTTCTATTTTCTTAACCCTCGTTATGTCCAAAACTTAAAAAGGATCATTTGAGTCATCTTGTATAACCTAAATATTAATTTTAAAATAAATTTGAATAATAGATAACCGTAATTGAGTGAGACATGACTATTTTTTTAAAACACAATACATAAAACTAGTTTTAAAAATCATTTAGGGTTAATCAAATTATATCTAAAAATTGATTTAAAATTAAATCGGAACAATCGCTAACGCTATTAGTTATTATATTTTCTTACCTCTGGTTGTGTTCAAACCGTAAAAAACATCATTTGGCTATCTTGTATATGCGAAATAGTAAATTTAAATTATATTCGAATAATAGATAACAGTAATAGAGTGAGATATGATTAGTTTTTTAAAAAACAATTCATAAGAAAGATTTTAAAAATAATTTACAGTACATCAAATGAACTTCAAAGATTAAATTGGAATTAAATCGGACAATGCTATAATGAATAATTGTCCTATTTTCTTAACCCTGGTTATGTCCAAAACTTAAAAAGGATCAATTGGGTCATCTTGTATAACCTAAATAATAATTTTAAATTGTATTTGAATAATAGATAACCGTAATTGAGTGAGATATGACTATTTTTTTAAAACACAATACATAAAACTAGTTTTAAAAATCATTTAGGGTTAATCAAATTATATCTAAAAATTAATTTAAAATTAAATTGGAACAATCGTTAACGCTATTAGTTATTATATTTTCTTAACTCTGGTTGTGTTCAAACCGTAAAAAACATCATTTGGCTATCTTGTATATGCGAAATAGTAAAATTAAATTATATTCGAATAATAGATAACAGTAATAGAGTGAGATATGATTATTTTTTTAAAAAGGAATTGATAAGATTTTAAAAATAATTTACAGTACATCAAATGAACTTCAAAAATTAAATTGGAAATAAATCGGACAATGTTATAATGATTAATTGTTCTATTTTCTTAATCCTGGTTATGTCCAAAACTTAAAAAGGATCAATTGGGTCATCTTGTATAACCTAAATATTAATTTTAAAATAAATTTGAATAATAGATAACCGTAATTGAGTGAGATATGACTATTTTTTTATAAAACAATACATTAAAAAATTTAAAATAATTATTTAGGGTAAAACAAATTATATCTAAAAATTAAATTAAAATCATATCGGAACAATAGCTATAGGTAATAGTAATCGATTTTCTTTATCCTGGTTATGTCCAAAACATAAAAAGGATCATTTGAGTCATCTTGTATAACCTAAATAATAATTTTGAATTATATTTGAATAATAGATAACCGTAATTGAGTGAGATATGACTATTTTTTTTTAAACACAATACATCAAATTATTTTTAAAAATCATTTAGGGTTAATCAAATTATATCTAAAAATTAAATTAAAATTAAATCGGAACATTCGTTAACGCTATTAGTTATTATATTTTCTTAATTCTGGTTGTGTTCAAACCGTAAAAAACATCATTTGGCTATCTTGTATATGCGAAATAGTAAATGTAAATTATATTCGAATAATAATTAACGGTAATAGAGTGAGATATAATAATTTTTTAAAAAAAACAATTCATAAAAAAAATTTTAAAAATAATTTACAGTACATCAAATGAACTTCAAAAATTAAATTGGATTCAAATCGGACAATGCTGTAATGATTAATTGTTCTATTTTCTTAACCCTGGTTATGTCCAAAACTTAAAAAGGATCATTTGGGTCATCTTGTATAACCTAAATATTAATGTTAAAATAAATTTGAATAATAGATAACCGTAATTGAGTGAGATATGACTATTTTTTTTTTAAAACAATACATCAGAATACTTTAAAAAATTATTTAGGGTTATTCAAATTTTATTTAAAAATTGAATTAAAATTAAATCGGAACAATCGCTAACGCTATTAGTTATTACATTTTCTTAACTCTGGTTGTTCTCAAACCGTAAAAAACATCATTTGGCTATCTTGTATATGCGAAATAGTAAATGTAAATTATATTCGAATAATAAATAACGGTAATAGAGTGAGATATAATAATTTAAAAAAAAAAACAATTCATAAAAAAAATTTTAAAAATAATTTACAGTACATCAAATGAACTTCAAAAATTAAATTGGATTCAAATCGGACAATGCTGCAATGATTAATTGTTCTATTTTCTTAACCCTGGTTATGTCCAAAACTTAAAAAGGATCATTTGGGTCATCTTGTATAACCTAAATATTAATTTTAAAATAAATTTGAATAATAGATAACCGTAATTAAGTGAGATATGACTATTTTTTTTTTAAAACAATACATTAAAATATTTAAAATAATTATTTAGGGTTAAACAAATTATATCTAAAAATTAAATTGAAATCATATCGGAACAATAGCTATAAGTAATAGTAATCGATTTTCTTTATCCTGGTTATGTCCAAAACATAAAAAGGATCATTGAGTCATCTTGTATAAACTAAATAATAATTTTAAATTATATTTGAATATTAGATAACCGTAATTGAGTGAGATATGACTATTTTTTTAAAACATAATACATAAAACTATTTTTAAAAATCATTTAGGGTTAATCAAATTATATCTAAAAATTGAATTAAAATTAAATAGGAACAATCGCCAACGCTATTAGTTATTACATTTTCTTAACTCTGGTTGTGTTCAAACCGCAAAAAACATCATTTGGCTATCTTGTATATGCGAAAAAGTAAATTTAAATTATATTCGAATAATAGATATCAGTAATAGAGTGAGATATAATTTTTTTTTTTAAAAACAATTCATAAGAAAAATTTTAAAAATAATTTACAGTACATCAAATGAACTTCAAAGATTAAATTAGAATCAAATCGGACAATGCTATAATGATTAATTGTTCTATTTTCTTAACCCTCGTTATGTCCAGAACTTAAAAAGGATTATTTAGGTCATCTTTTATAACCTAAATATTAATTTTAAAATAAATTTGAATAATAGATAACCGTAATTGAGTGAGATATGACTATTTTTTTTAAACACAATACATCAGAATACTTTAAAAAATTATTTAGGGTTATTCAAATTTTATCTAAAAATTGAATTAAAATTAAATCGGAACAATCGCTAACGCTATTAGTTATTAAATTTTCTTAACTCTGGTTGTGTTCACACCGTAAAAAACATCATTTGGCTATCTTGTATATGCGAAATAGTAAATTTAACTTATATTCGAATAATAGATAACAGTAATAGAGTGAGATATAATTATTTTTTTTAAAAAACCATTTATAAGAAAAATTTAAAAAATTATTTACAGTAAATCAAATGAACTTTAAAAATTAAATTGAAATCAAATCGGACAATGCTTTAATGATTAATCGTTCTATTTTCTTAACCCTCGTTATGTCCAAAACTTAAAAAGGATCATTTGAGTCATCTTGTATAACCTAAATATTAATTTTAAAATAAATTTGAATAATAGATAACCGTAATTGAGTGAGATATGACTATTTTTTTAAAACACAATACATAAAACTAGTTTTAAAAATCATTTAGGGTTAATCAAATTATATCTAAAAATTGATTTAAAATTAAATCGGAACAATCGCTAACGCTATTAGTTATTATATTTTCTTACCTTTGGTTGTGTTCAAACCGTAAAAAACATCATTTGGCTATCTCGTATATGCGAAATAGTAAATTTAAATTATATTCGAATAATAGATAACAGTAATAGAGTGAGATATGATTAGTTTTTTAAAAAACAATTCATAAGAAAGATTTTAAAAATAATTTACAGTACATCAAATGAACTTCAAAGATCAAATTGGAATTAAATCGGACAATGCTATAATGAATAATTGTCCTATTTTCTTAACCCTGGTTATGTCCAAAACTTAAAAAGGATCAATTGGGTCATCTTGTATAACCTAAATAATAATTTTAAATTGTATTTGAATAATAGATAACCGTAATTGAGTGAGATATGACTATTTTTTTAAAACACAATACATAAAACTAGTTTTAAAAATCATTTAGGGTTAATCAAATTATATCTAAAAATTAATTTAAAATTAAATTGGAACAATCGTTAACGCTATTAGTTATTATATTTTCTTAACTCTGGTTGTGTTCAAACCGTAAAAAACATCATTTGGCTATCTTGTATATGCGAAATAGTAAAATTAAATTATATTCGAATAATAGATAACAGTAATAGAGTGAGATATGATTATTTTTTTAAAAAGGAATTGATAAGATTTTAAAAATAATTTACAGTACATCAAATGAACTTCAAAAATTAAATTGGAAATAAATCGGACAATGTTATAATGATTAATTGTTCTATTTTCTTAATCCTGGTTATGTCCAAAACTTAAAAAGGATCAATTGGGTCATCTTGTATAACCTAAATATTAATTTTAAAATAAATTTGAATAATAGATAACCGTAATTGAGTGAGATATGACTATTTTTTTATAAAACAATACATTAAAAAATTTAAAATAATTATTTAGGGTAAAACAAATTATATCTAAAAATTAAATTAAAATCATATCGGAACAATAGCTATAGGTAATAGTAATCGATTTTCTTTATCCTGGTTATGTCCAAAACATAAAAAGGATCATTTGAGTCATCTTGTATAACCTAAATAATAATTTTGAATTATATTTGAATAATAGATAACCGTAATTGAGTGAGATATGACTATTTTTTTTTAAACACAATACATCAAATTATTTTTAAAAATCATTTAGGGTTAATCAAATTATATCTAAAAATTAAATTAAAATTAAATCGGAACATTCGTTAACGCTATTAGTTATTATATTTTCTTAATTCTGGTTGTGTTCAAACCGTAAAAAACATCATTTGGCTATCTTGTATATGCGAAATAGTAAATATAAATTATATTCGAATAATAATTAACGGTAATAGAGTGAGATATAATAATTTTTTAAAAAAAACAATTCATAAAAAAAATTTTAAAAATAATTTACAGTACATCAAATGAACTTCAAAAATTAAATTGGATTCAAATCGGACAATGCTGTAATGATTAATTGTTCTATTTTCTTAACCCTGGTTATGTCCAAAACTTAAAAAGGATCATTTGGGTCATCTTGTATAACCTAAATATTAATGTTAAAATAAATTTGAATAATAGATAACCGTAATTGAGTGAGATATGACTATTTTTTTTTTAAAACAATACATCAGAATACTTTAAAAAATTATTTAGGGTTATTCAAATTTTATTTAAAAATTGAATTAAAATTAAATCGGAACAATCGCTAACGCTATTAGTTATTACATTTTCTTAACTCTGGTTGTTCTCAAACCGTAAAAAACATCATTTGGCTATCTTGTATATGCGAAATAGTAAATGTAAATTATATTCGAATAATAAATAACGGTAATAGAGTGAGATATAATAATTTAAAAAAAAAAAACAATTCATAAAAAAAATTTAAAAAATAATTTACAGTACATCAAATGAACTTCAAAAATTAAATTGGATTCAAATCGGACAATGCTGCAATGATTAATTGTTCTATTTTCTTAACCCTGGTTATGTCCAAAACTTAAAAAGGATCATTTGGGTCATCTTGTATAACCTAAATATTAATTTTAAAATAAATTTGAATAATAGATAACCGTAATTAAGTGAGATATGACTATTTTTTTTTTTAAAACAATACATTAAAATATTTAAAATAATTATTTAGGGTTAAACAAATTATATCTAAAAATTAAATTGAAATCATATCGGAACAATAGCTATAAGTAATAGTAATCGATTTTCTTTATCCTGGTTATGTCCAAAACATAAAAAGGATCATTGAGTCATCTTGTATAAACTAAATAATAATTTTAAATTATATTTGAATATTAGATAACCGTAATTGAGTGAGATATGACTATTTTTTTAAAACATAATACATAAAACTATTTTTAAAAATCATTTAGGGTTAATCAAATTATATCTAAAAATTGAATTAAAATTAAATAGGAACAATCGCCAACGCTATTAGTTATTACATTTTCTTAACTCTGGTTGTGTTCAAACCGCAAAAAACATCATTTGGCTATCTTGTATATGCGAAAAAGTAAATTTAAATTATATTCGAATAATAGATATCAGTAATAGAGTGAGATATAATTTTTTTTTTTAAAAACAATTCATAAGAAAAATTTTAAAAATAATTTACAGTACATCAAATGAACTTCAAAGATTAAATTAGAATCAAATCGGACAATGCTATAATGATTAATTGTTCTATTTTCTTAACCCTCGTTATGTCCAGAACTTAAAAAGGATTATTTAGGTCATCTTTTATAACCTAAATATTAATTTTAAAATAAATTTGAATAATAGATAACCGTAATTGAGTGAGATATGACTATTTTTTTTAAACACAATACATCAGAATACTTTAAAAAATTATTTAGGGTTATTCAAATTTTATCTAAAAATTGAATTAAAATTAAATCGGAACAATCGCTAACGCTATTAGTTATTAAATTTTCTTAACTCTGGTTGTGTTCACACCGTAAAAAACATCATTTGGCTATCTTGTATATGCGAAATAGTAAATTTAACTTATATTCGAATAATAGATAACAGTAATAGAGTGAGATATAATTATTTTTTTTAAAAAACCATTTATAAGAAAAATTTAAAAAATTATTTACAGTAAATCAAATGAACTTTAAAAATTAAATTGAAATCAAATCGGACAATGCTTTAATGATTAATCGTTCTATTTTCTTAACCCTCGTTATGTCCAAGATCATTTGAGTCATCTTGTATAACCTAAATATTAATTTTAAAATAAATTTGAATAATAGATAACCGTAATTGAGTGAGATATGACTATTTTTTTAAAACACAATACATAAAACTAGTTTTAAAAATCATTTAGGGTTAATCAAATTATATCTAAAAATTGATTTAAAATTAAATCGGAACAATCGCTAACGCTATTAGTTATTATATTTTCTTACCTTTGTTTGTGTTCAAACCGTAAAAAACATCATTTGGCTATCTCGTATATGCGAAATAGTAAATTTAAATTATATTCGAATAATAGATAACAGTAATAGAGTGAGATATGATTAGTTTTTTAAAAAACAATTCTTAAGAAAGATTTTAAAAATAATTTACAGTACATCAAATGAACTTCAAAGATCAAATTGGAATCAAATCGGACAATACTATAATGATTAATTGTTTTATTTTCTTAACCCTGGTTATGTCCAAAACTTAAAAAGGATCATTTGAGTCATCTTGTATAACCTAAATATTAATTTTAAAATAAATTTGAATAATAGATAATCGTAATTGAGTGAGATATGACTATTTTTTTTAAACACAATACAACAAAATATTTTTAAAAATAATTTAGGGTTAATCAAATTATATCTAAAAATTAAATTAAAATTAAATCGGAACAATCTTTAACGCTATTAGTCATTATGTTTTCTTAATTGTGGTTGTGTTCAAACCGTAAAGAACATCATTTGGCTATCTTGTATATGCGAAATAGTAAATTTAAATTATATTCGAATAATAGATAACAGTAATAGAGTGAGATATAATTATTTTTTTTTTAAACAATTCATAAGAAAAATTTTAAAAATAATTTACAGTACATCAAATGAACTTCAAAGATTAAATTGAAATCAAATCGGACAATGCAATAATGATTAATTGTTCTATTTTCTTAACCCTGGTTATGTCCAAAACTTAAAAAGGATCATTTGAGTCATCTTGTATAACCTAAATATTAATTTTAAAATAAATTTGAATAATAGATAATCGTAATTGAGTGAGATATGACTATTTTTTTTAAACACAATACAACAAAATATTTTTAAAAATAATTTAGGGTTAATCAAATTATATCTGAAAATTAAATAAAAATTAAATCGGAACAATCGTTAATGCTATTAGTCATTATGTTTTCTTAATTGTGGTTGTGTTCAAACCGTAAAGAACATCATTTGGCTATCTTGTATATGCGAAATAGTAAATTTAAATCATATTCGAATAATAGATAACAGTAATAGAGTGAGATATAATTATTTTTTTAAAAAACAATTCATAAGAAAAATTTTCAAAATAATTTAGAGTACATTAAATAAACTTCAAAAATTAAATTGGAATCAAATCGGACAATGCTATAATGATTAATTGTTTTATTTTCTTAACCCTGGTTATGTCCAAAACTTAAAAAGGATCATTTGAGTCATCTTGTATAACCTAAATATAAATTTTAAAATAAATTTGAATAATAGATAATCGTAATTGAGTGAGATATGACTATTTTTTTTAAACACAATACAACAAAATATTTTTAAAAATAATTTAGGGTTAATCAAATTATATCTAAAAATTAAATTAAAATTAAATCGGAACAATCTTTAACGCTATTAGTTATTATATTTTCTTAATTCTGGTTGTGTTCAAACCGTAAAAAACATCATTTGGCTATCTTGTATATGCGAAATAGTAAATTTAAATCATATTCGAATAATAGATAACAGTAATAGAGTGAGATATGATTATTTTTTTTAAAACAATTCATAAGAAACATTTTAAAAATAATTTACAGTACATAAATAAACTTCAAAAATTAAATTGGAATCAAATCGGACAATGCTATAATGATTAATCGTTCTATTTTCTTAACCCTGGTTATGTCCAAAACTTAAAAAGGATCATTTGAGTCATCTTGTATAACCTAAATATTAATTTTAACATAAATTTGAATAATAGATAACCGTAATTGAGTGAGATATGACTATTTTTTTATAAAACAATACATTAAAAAATTTAAAATATTTATTTAGGGTAAAACAAATTATATCTAAAAATTAAATTAAAATCATATCGGAACAATAGCTATAGGTAATAGTAATCGATTTTCTTTATCCTGGTTATGTCCAAAACATAAAAAGGATCATTTGAGTCATCTTGTATAACCTAAATAATAATTTTAAATTATATTTGAATAATAGATAACCGTAATTGAGTGAGATATGACTATTTTTTTTTAAACACAATACATCAAATTATTTTTAAAAATCATTTAGGGTTAATCAAATTATATCTAAAAATTAAATTAAGATTAAATCGGAACATTCGTTAACGCTATTAGTTATTATATTTTCTTAATTCTGGTTGTGTTCAAACCGTAAAAAACATCATTTGGCTATCTTGTATATGCGAAATAGTAAATGTAAATTATATTCGAATAATAAATAACGGTAATAGAGTGAGATATAATAATTTTTAAAAAAAAACAATTCATAAGAAAAATTTTAAAAATAATTTACAGTACATCAAATGAACTTCAAAAATTAAATTGGATTCAAATCGGACAATGCTGTAATGATTAATTGTTCTATTTTCTTAACCCTGGTTATGTCCAAAACTTAAAAAGGATCATTTGGGTCATCTTGTATAACCTAAATATTAATTTTAAAATAAATTTGAATAATAGATAACCGTAATTGAGTGAGATATGACTATTTTTTTTTAAAAACAATACATTAAAATATTTAAAATAATTATTTAGGGTTAAACAAATTATATCTAAAAATTAAATTGAAATCATATCGGAACAATAGCTATAGGTAATAGTAATCGATTTTCTTTATCCTGGTTATCTCCAAAACTTAAAAAGGATCATTTGAGTCATCTTGATAACCTAAATATTAATTTTAAATTATATTTGAATCATTAATAACCGTAATAGAGTGAGATATGATTATTTTTTTAAAAAACACAATACATAAAACTATTTTTAAAAATCATTTAGGGTTAATCAAATTATATCTAAAAATTAAATCGGAACAATCGTTAACGCTATTAGTTATTACATTTTCTTAACTCTGGTTGTGTTCAAACCGCAAAAAACATCATTTGGCTATCTTGTATATGCGAAATAGTAAATTTAAATAATATTCGAATAATAGATAACAGTAATAGAGTGAGATATGATTAGTTTTTTAAAAAACAATTCATAAGAAAGATTTTAAAAATAATTTACAGTACATCAAATGAACTTCAAAGATTAAATTGGAATTAAATCGGACAATGCTATAATGAATAATTTTCCTATTTTCTTAACCCTGGTTATGTCCAAAACTTAAAAAGGATCAATTGGGTCATCTTGTATAACCTAAATAATAATTTTAAATTGTATTTGAATAATAGATAACCGTAATTGAGTGAGATATGACTATTTTTTTAAAACACAATACATAAAACTAGTTTTAAAAATCATTTAGGGTTAATCAAATTATATCTAAAAATTAATTTAAAATTAAATTGGAACAATCGTTAACGCTATTAGTTATTATATTTTCTTAACTCTGGTTGTGTTCAAACCGTAAAAAACATCATTTGGCTATCTTGTATATGCGAAATAGTAAAATTAAATTATATTCGAATAATAGATAACAGTAATAGAGTGAGATATGATTATTTTTTTAAAAAGGAATTGATAAGATTTTAAAAATAATTTACAGTACATCAAATGAACTTCAAAAATTAAATTGGAAATAAATCGGACAATGCTATAATGATTAATTGTTCTATTTTCTTAATCCTGGTTATGTCCAAAACTTAAAAAGGATCAATTGGGTCATCTTGTATAACCTAAATATTAATTTTAAAATAAATTTGAATAATAGATAACCATAATTGAGTGAGATATGACTATTTTTTTATAAAACAATACATTAAAAAATTTAAAATAATTATTTAGGGTAAAACAAATTATATCTAAAAATTAAATTAAAATCATATCGGAACAATAGCTATAGGTAATAGTAATCGATTTTCTTTATCCTGGTTATGTCCAAAACATAAAAAGGATCATTTGAGTCATCTTGTATAACCTAAATAATAATTTTGAATTATATTTGAATAATAGATAACCGTAATTGAGTGAGATATGACTATTTTTTTTTAAACACAATACATCAAATTATTTTTAAAAATCATTTAGGGTTAATTAAATTATATCTAAAAATTAAATTAAAATTAAATCGGAACATCTTGATAACCTAAATATTAATTTTAAATTATATTTGAATCATTAATAACCGTAATAGAGTGAGATATGATTATTTTTTTAAAAAACACAATACATAAAACTATTTTTAAAAATCATTTAGGGTTAAACAAATTATATCTAAAAATTTAATCGGAACCAAATCGGACAATGCTATAATGATTAATCGTTCTATTTTCTTAACCCTGGTTATGTCCAAAACTTAAAAAGGATCATTTGAGTCATCTTGTATAACCTAAATATTAATTTTAAAATAAATTTGAATAATAGATAACCGTAATTGAGTGAGATATGACTATTTTTTTATAAAACAATACATTAAAAAATTTAAAATATTTATTTAGGGTAAAACAAATTATATCTAAAAATTAAATTAAAATCATATCGGAACAATAGCTATAGGTAATAGTAATCGATTTTCTTTATCCTGGTTATGTCCAAAACATAAAAAGGATCATTTGAGTCATCTTGTATAACCTAAATAATAATTTTGAATTATATTTGAATAATAGATAACCGTAATTGAGTGAGATATGACTATTTTTTTTTAAACACAATACATCAAATTATTTTTAAAAATCATTTAGGGTTAATCAAATTATATCTAAAAATTAAATTAAGATTAAATCGGAACATTCGTTAACGCTATTAGTTATTATATTTTCTTAATTCTGGTTGTGTTCAAACCGTAAAAAACATCATTTGGCTATCTTGTATATACGAAATAGTAAATGTAAATTATATTCGAATAATAAATAACGGTAATAGAGTGAGATATAATAATTTTAAAAAAAAAACAATTCATAAGAAAAATTTTAAAAATAATTTACAGTACATCAAATGAACTTCAAAAATTAAATTGGATTCAAATCGGACAATGCTGTAATGATTAATTGTTCTATTTTCTTAACCCTGGTTATGTCCAAAACTTAAAAAGGATCATTTGGGTCATCTTGTATAACCTAAATATTAATTTTAAAATAAATTTGAATAATAGATAACCGTAATTGAGTGAGATATGACTATTTTTTTTTTAAAAACAATACATTAAAATATTTAAAATAATTATTTAGGGTTAAACAAATTATATCTAAAAATTAAATTGAAATCATATCGGAACAATAGCTATAGGTAATAGTAATCGATTTTCTTTATCCTGGTTATGTCCAAAACATAAAAAGGATCATTGAGTCATCTTGTATAACCTAAATATTAATTTTAAAATAAATTTGAATAATAGATAACCGTAATTGAGTGAGATATGACTATTTTTTTATAAAACAATACATTAAAAAATTTAGAATAATTATTTAGGGTAAAACAAATTATTTCTAAAAATTAAATTAAAATCATATCGGAACAATAGCTATAGGTAATAGTAATCGATTTTCTTTATCCTGGTTATGTCCAAAACATAAAAAGGATCATTTGAGTCATCTTGTATAACCTAAATAATAATTTTAAATTATATTTGAATAATAGATAACCGTAATTGAGTGAGATATGACTATTTTTTTTTAAACACAATACATCAAATTATTTTTAAAAATCATTTAGGGTTAATCAAGTTATATATAAAAATTAAATTAAAATTAAATCGGAACATTCGTTAACACTATTAGTTATTATATTTTCTTAATTCTGGTTGTGTTCAAACCGTAAAAAACATCATTTGGCTATCTTGTATATGCGAAATAGTAAATGTAAATTATATTCGAATAATAAATAACGGTAATAGAGTGAGATATAATAATTTTTTAAAAAAACAATTCATTAGAAAAATTTTAAAAATAATTTACAGTACATCAAATGAACTTCAAAAATTAAATTGAATAATAGATAACCGTAATTGAGTGAGATATGACTATTTTTTTAAAACATAATACATAAAACTATTTTTAAAAATCATTTAGGGTTAATCAAATTATATCTAAAAATTGAATTAAAATTAAATAGGAACAATCGCCAACGCTATTAGTTATTACATTTTCTTAACTCTGGTTGTGTTCAAACCGCAAAAAACATCATTTGGCTATCTTGTATATGCGAAATAGTAAATTTAAATTATATTCGAATAATAGATATCAGTAATAGAGTGAGATATAATTATTTTTTTTAAAAACAATTCATAAGAAAAATTTTAAAAATAATTTACAGTACATCAAAGGAACTTCAAAGATTAAATTGGAATCAAATCGGACAATGCTATAATGATTAATTGTTCTATTTTCTTAACCCTCGTTATGTCCAAAACTTAAAAAGGATAATTTAGGTCATCTTTTATAACCTAAATATTAATTTTAAAATAAATTTGAATAATAGATAACCGTAATTGAGTGAGATATGACTATTTTCTTTAATCACAATACATCAAAATATTTTAAAATATTACTTAGGGTTAAACAAATTATATGTAAAAATTAAATTGAAATCATATCGGAACAATAGCTATAGGTAATAGAAATCGATTTTCTTCATTCTGGTTATGTCCAAAACTTAAAAAGGATCATTTGGGTCATCTTGTATAACCTAAATATTAATTTTAAAATAAATTTGAATAATAGATAACCGTAATTGAGTGAGATATGACTATTTTTTTTAAACACAATACATCAGAATACTTTAAAAAATTATTTAGGGTTATTCAAATTTTATCTAAAAATTGAATTAAAATTAAATCGGAACAAAATCTAACGCTATTAGTTATTACATTTTCTTAACTCTGGTTGTGTTCAAACCGTAAAAAACATCATTTGGCTATCTTGTATATGCGAAATAGTAAATTTAACTTATATTCGAATAATAGATAACAGTAATAGAGTGAGATATAATGATTTTTTTTAAAAAACAATTTATAAGAAAAATTTAAAAAATTATTTACAGTAAATCAAATGAACTTTAAAAATTAAATTGAAATCAAATCGGACAATGCTTAATTGATTAATCGTTCTATTTTCTTAACCCTCGTTATGTCCAAAACTTAAAAAGGATCATTTGAGTCATCTTGTATAACCTAAATATTAATTTTAAAATAAATTTGAATAATAGATAACCGTAATTGAGTGAGATATGACTATTTTTTTAAAACACAATACATAAAACTAGTTTTAAAAATCATTTAGGGTTAATCAAATTATATCTAAAAATTGATTTAAAATTAAATCGGAACAATCGCTAACGCTATTAGTTATTATATTTTCTTACCTCTGGTTGTGTTCAAACCGTAAAAAACATCATTTGGCTATCTCGTATATGCGAAATAGTAAATTTAAATAATATTCGAATAATAGATAACAGTAATAGAGTGAGATATGATTAGTTTTTTAAAAAACAATTCATAAGAAAGATTTTAAAAATAATTTACAGTACATCAAATGAACTTCAAAGATTAAATTGGAATTAAATCGGACAATGCTATAATGAATAATTTTCCTATTTTCTTAACCCTGGTTATGTCCAAAACTTAAAAAGGATCAATTGGGTCATCTTGTATAACCTAAATATTAATTTTAAAATAAATTTGAATAATAGATAACCATAATTGAGTGAGATATGACTATTTTTTTATAAAACAATACATTAAAAAATTTAAAATAATTATTTAGGGTAAAACAAATTATATCTAAAAATTAAATTAAAATCATATCGGAACAATAGCTATAGGTAATAGTAATCGATTTTCTTTATCCTGGTTATGTCCAAAACATAAAAAGGATCATTTGAGTCATCTTGTATAACCTAAATAATAATTTTGAATTATATTTGAATAATAGATAACCGTAATTGAGTGAGATATGACTATTTTTTTTTTAAACACAATACATCAAATTATTTTTAAAAATCATTTAGGGTTAATCAAATTATATCTAAAAATTAAATTAAAATTAAATCGGAACATTCGTTAACGCTATTAGTTATTATATTTTCTTAATTCTGGTTGTGTTCAAACCGTAAAAAACATCATTTGGCTATCTTGTATATGCGAAATAGTAAATGTAAATTATATTCGAATAATAAATAACGGTAATAGAGTGAGATATAATAATTTTTTAAAAAAACAATTCATAAGAAAAATTTTAAAAATAATTTACAGTACATCAAATGAACTTCAAAAATTAAATTGAATAATAGATAACCGTAATTGAGTGAGATATGACTATTTTTTTATAAAACAATACATTAAAAAATTTAAAATAATTATTTAGGGTAAAACAAATTATATCTAAAAATTAAATTAAAATCATATCGGAACAATAGCTATAGGTAATAGTAATCGATTTTCTTTATCCTGGTTATATCCAAAACATAAAAAGGATCATTTGAGTCATCTTGTATAACCTAAATAATAATTTTGAATTATATTTGAATAATAGATAACCGTAATTGAGTGAGATATGACTATTTTTTTTTTAAACACAATACATCAAATTATTTTTAAAAATCATTTAGGGTTAATCAAATTATATCTAAAAATTAAATTAAAATTAAATCGGAACATTCGTTAACGCTATTAGTTATTATATTTTCTTAATTCTGGTTGTGTTCAAACCGTAAAAAACATCATTTGGCTATCTTGTATATGCGAAATGGTAAATTTAACTTATATTCGAATAATAGATAACAGTAATAGAGTGAGATATAATTATTTTTTTTTAAAAACCATTTATAAGAAAAATTTAAAAAATTATTTACAGTAAATCAAATGAACTTTAAAAATTAAATTGAAATCAAATCGGACAATGCTTTAATGATTAATCGTTCTATTGTCTTAACCCTCGTTATGTCCAAAACTTAAAAAGGATCATTTGAGTCATCTTGTAGAACCTAAATATTAATTTTAAAATAAATTTGAATAATAGATAACCGTAATTGAGTGAGATATGACTATTTTTTTTAAAACACAATACATAAAACTAGTTTTAAAAATCATTTAGGGTTAATCAAATTATATCTAAAAATTGATTTAAAATTAAATCGGAACAATCGCTAACGCTATTAGTTATTATATTTTCTTACCTCTGGTTGTGTTCAAACCGTAAAAAACATCATTTGGCTATCTCGTATATGCGAAATAGTAAATTAAAATTATATTCGAATAATAGATAACAGTAATAGAGTGAGATATGATTAGTTTTTTAAAAAACAATTCATAAGAAAGATTTTAAAAATAATTTACAGTAAATCAAATGAACTTCAAAGATTAAATTGGAATTAAATCGGACAATGCTATAATGAATAATTGTCCTATTTTCTTAACCCTGGTTATGTCCAAAACTTAAAAAGGATCAATTGGGTCATCTTGTATAACCTAAATAATAATTTTAAATTGTATTTGAATAATAGATAACCGTAATTGAGTGAGATATGACTATTTTTTTAAAACACAATACATAAAACTAGTTTTAAAAATCATTTAGGGTTAATCAAATTATATCTAAAAATTAATTTAAAATTAAATTGGAACAATCGCTATTAGTTATTATATTTTCTTAACTCTGGTTGTGTTCAAACCGTAAAAAACATCATTTGGCTATCTCGTATATGCGAAATAGTAAAATTAAATTATATTCGAATAATAGATAACAGTAATAGAGTGAGATATGATTATTTTTTTAAAAAGGAATTGATAAGATTTTAAAAATAATTTACAGTACATCAAATGAACTTCAAAAATTAAATTGGAAATAAATCGGACAATGCTATAATGATTAATTGTTCTATTTTCTTAATCCTGGTTATGTCCAAAACTTAAAAAGGATCAATTGGGTCATCTTGTATAACCTAAATAATAATTTTAAATTGTATTTGAATAATAGATAACCGTAATTGAGTGAGATATGACTTTTTTCTTTAAACACAATACATCAAAATATTTTTAAAAATCATTTAGGGTTAATCAAATTATATCTAAAAATTAATTTAAAATTAAATTGGAACAATCGTTAACGCTATTAGTTATTATATTTTCTTAACTCTGGTTGTGTTCAAACCGTAAAAAACATCATTTGGCTATCTTGTATATGCAAAATAGTAAAATTAAATTATATTCGAATAATAGATAACAGTAATAGAGTGAGATATGATTATTTTTTTAAAAAGGAATTGATAAGATTTTAAAAATAATTTACAGTACATCAAATGAACTTCAAAAATTAAATTGGAAATAAATCGGACAATGCTATAATGATTAATTGTTCTATTTTCTTAATCCTGGTTATGTCCAAAACTTAAAAAGGATCAATTGGGTCATCTTGTATAACCTAAATATTAATTTTAAAATAAATTTGAATTATAGATTACCGTAATTGAGTAAGATATGATTATTTTTTTTAAACACAGTACCTCAAAATATTTTTAAAAATCATTTGGGGTTAATCAAATTATATCTAAAAATTTAATCGGAACAATTGTTAACGCTATTAGTTATTATATTTTCTTAATTCTGGTTGTGTTCAAACCGTAAAAAACATCATTTGGCTATCTTGTATATGCGATATAGTAAATGTAAATTATATTCGAATAATAAATAACAGTAATAGAGTGGCATATAATATTTTTTTTAAAAAACAATTTATAAGAAAAATTTAAAAAATAATTAACAGTAAATCAAATGAACTTTAAAAATTAAATTGGAATCAAATCGGACAATGCTATAATGATTAATCGTTCTATTTTCTTAACCCTGGTTATGTCCAAAACTTAAAAAGGATCATTTGAGTCATCTTGTATAACCTAAATATTAATTTTAAAATAAATTTGAATAATAGATAACCGTAATTAAGTGAGATATGACTATTTTTTTATAAAACAATACATTAAAAAATTTAAAATAATTATTTAGGGTAAAACAAATTATATCTAAAAATTAAATTAAAATCATATCGGAACAATAGCTATAGGTAATAGTAATCGATTTTCTTTATCCTGGTTATGTCCAAAACATAAAAAGGATCATTTGAGTCATCTTGTATAAACTATATAATAATTTTAAATTATATTTGAATATTAGATAACCGTAATTGAGTGAGATATGACTATTTTTTTAAAACACAATACATAAAACTAGTTTTAAAAATCATTTAGGGTTAATCAAATATTATCTAAGAATTGATTTAAAATTAAATCGGAACAATCGCTAACGCTATTAGTTATTATATTTTCTTACCTCTGGTTGTGTTCAAACCGTAAAAAACATCATTTGGCTATCTTGTATATGCGAAATAGTAAATTTAAATTATATTCGAATAATAGATAACAGTAATAGAGTGAGATATGATTAGTTTTTTAAAAACAATTCATAAGAAAAATTTTAAAAATAATTTACAGTACATCAAATGAACTTCAAAGATTAAATTGGAATTAAATCGGACAATGCTATAATGAATAATTGTCCTATTTTCTTAACCCTGGTTATGTCCAAAACTTAAAAAGGATCAATTGGGTCGTCTTGTATAACCTAAATAATAATTTTAAATTGTATTTGAATAATAGATAACCGTAATTGAGTGAGATATGACTTTTTTCTTTAAACACAATACATCAAAATATTTTTAAAAATCATTTAGGGTTAATCAAATTATATCTAAAAATTAATTTAAAATTAAATTGGAACAATCGTTAACGCTATTAGTTATTATATTTTCTTAACTCTGGTTGTGTTTAAACCGTAAAAAACATCATTTGGCTATCTTGTATATGCGAAATAGTAAAATTAAATTATATTCGAATAATAGATAACAGTAATAGAGTGAGATATGATTATTTTTTTAAAAAGGAATTGATAAGATTTTAAAAATAATTTACAGTACATCAAATGAACTTCAAAAATTAAATTGGAAATAAATCGGACAATGCTATAATGATTAATTGTTCTATTTTCTTAATCCTGGTTATGTCCAAAACTTAAAAAGGATCAATTGGGTCATCTTGTATAACCTAAATATTAATTTTAAAATAAATTTGAATTATAGATAACCGTAATTGAGTAAGATATGATTATTTTTTTTAAACACAGTACCTCAAAATATTTTTAAAAATCATTTAGGGTTAATCAAATTATATCTAAAAATTGAATTAAAATTAAATAGGAACAATCGCCAACGCTATTAGTTATTACATTTTCTTAACTCTGGTTGTGTTCAAACCGCAAAAAACATCATTTGGCTATCTTGTGTATGCGAAAAATTAAATTTAAATTATATTCGAATAATAAATATCAGTAATAGAGTGAGATATAATTTTTTTTTTAAAAACAATTCATAAGAAAAATTTTAAAAATAATTTACAGTACATCAAATGAACTTCAAAGATTAAATTAGAATCAAATCGGACAATGCTATAATGATTAATTGTTCTATTTTCTTAACCCTGGTTATGTCCAAAACTTAAAAAGGATTATTTAGGTCATCTTTTATAACCTAAATATTAATTTTAAAATAAATTTGAATAATAGATAACCGTAATTGAGTGAGATATGACTATTTTTTTATAAAACAATACATTAAAAAATTTAAAATAATTATTTAGGGTAAAACAAATTATATCTAAAAATTAAATTAAAATCATATCGGAACAATAGCTATAGAGAATAGTAATCGATTTTCTTTATCCTGGTTATGTCCAAAACATAAAAAGGATCATTTGAGTCATCTTGTATAACCTAAATAATAATTTTGAATTATATTTGAATAATAGATAACCGTAATTGAGTGAGATATGACTATTTTTTTATTAAACACAATACATCAAATTATTTTTAAAAATCATTTAGGGTTATTCAAATTTTATCTAAAAATTGAATTAAAATTAAATCGGAACAATCGCTAACGCTATTAGTTATTACATTTTCTTAACTCTGGTTGTGTTCAAACCGTAAAAAACATCATTTGGCTATCTTGTATATGCGAAATAGTAAATTTAACTTATATTCGAATAATTGATAACAGTAATAGAGTGAGATATAATTATTTTTTTTTTAAAAACAATTTATAAGAAAAATTTAAAAAATAATTTACAGTAAATCAAATGAACTTTAAAAATTAAATTGAAATCAAATCGGACAATGCTATAATGATTAATCGTTCTATTTTCTTAACCCTGGTTATGTCCAAAACTTAAAAAGGATCAATTGGGTCATCTTGTATAACCTAAATATTAATTTTAAAATAAATTTAAATTATAGATAACCGTAATTGAGTAAGATATGATTATTTTTTTTAAACACAATACCTCAAAATATTTTTAAAAATCATTTAGGGTTAATCAAATTATATCTAAAAATTTAATCGGAACAATCGTTAACGCTATTAGTTATTATATTTTCTTAATTCTGGTTGTGTTCAAACCGTAAAAAACATCATTTGGCTATCTTGTATATACGAAATAGTAAATGTAAATTTTATTCGAATAATAAATAACGGTAATAGAGTGAGATATAATAATTTAAAAAAAAAAACAATTCATAAGAAAAATTTTAAAAATAATTTACAGTACATCAAATGAACTTCAAAAATTAAATTGGATTCAAATCGGACAATGCTGTAATGATTAATTGTTCTATTTTCTTAACCCTGGTTATGTCCAAAACTTAAAAAGGATCATTTGGGTCATCTTGTATAACCTAAATATTAATTTTAAAATAAATTTGAATAATAGATAACCGTAATTGAGTGAGATATGACTATTTTTTTAAAACATAATAGATAAAACTATTTTTAAAAATCATTTAGGGTTAATCAAATTATATCTAAAAATTGAATTAAAATTAAATAGGAACAATCGCCAACGCTATTAGTTATTACATTTTCTTAACTCTGGTTGTGTTCAAACCGCAAAAAACATCATTTGGCTATCTTGTATATGGGAAATAGTAAATTTAAATTATATTCGAATAATAGATATCAGTAACAGAGTGAGATATAATTATTTTTTTTAAAAACAATTCATAAGAAAAATTTTAAAAATAATTTACAGTACATCAAATGAACTTCAAAGATTAAATTGGAATCAAATCGGACAATGCTATAATGATTAATCGTTCTATTTTCTTAACCCTGGTTATGTCCAAAACTTAAAAAGGATCAATTGGGTCATCTTGTATAACCTAAATATTAATTTTAAAATAAATTTGAATAATAGATAACCGTAATTGAGTGGTATATGACTATTTTCTTTAATCACAATACATCAAAATATTTAAAAATATTACTTAGGGTTAAACAAATTATATGTAAAAATTAAATTGAAATCATATCGGAACAATAGCTATAGGTAATAGAAATCGATTTTCTTCATTCTGGTTATGTCCAAAACTTAAAAAGGATCATTTGGGTCATCTTGTATAACCTAAATATTAATTTTAAAATAAATTTGAATAATAGATAACCGTAATTGAGTGAGATATGACTATTTTTTTAAAAAACAATACATCAAAATATTTTTAAAAATCATTTAGGGTTAATCAAATAATATCTAAAAATTGAATTAAAATTAAATCGGAACAATTGCTAACGCTATTAGTTATTATATTTTCTAAACTCTGGTTGTGTTCAAACCGTAAAAACCATCATTTGGCTATCTTGTATATGCGAAATAGTAAATTTAACTTATATTCGAATAATAGATAACAGTAATAGAGTGAGATATAATTATTTTTTTTAAAAAACAATTTATAAGAAAAATTTAAAAAATAATTTACAGTAAATCAAATGAACTTTAAAAATTAAATTGAAATCAAATCGGACAATGCTATAATGATTAATCGTTCTATTTTCTTAACCCTGGTTATGTCCAAAACTTAAAAAGGATCAATTGGGTCATCTTGTATAACCTAAATATTAATTTTAAAATAAATTTGAATTATAGATAACCGTAATTGAGTAAGATATGATTATTTTTTTTAAACACAATACCTCAAAATATTTTTAAAAATCATTTAGGGTTAATCAAATTATATCTAAAAATTTAATCGGAACAATCGTTAACGCTATTAGTTATTATATTTTCTTAATTCTGGTTGTGTTCAAACCGTAAAAAACATCATTTGGCTATCTTGTATATGCGATATAGTAAATGTAAATTATATTCGAATAATAAATAACAGTAATAGAGTGGCATATAATATTTTTTTTTAAAAACAATTTATAAGAAAAATTTAAAAAATAATTTACAGTAAATCAAATGAACTTTAAAAATTAAATTGAAATCAAATCGGACAATGCTATAATGATTAATCGTTCTATTTTCTTAACCCTGGTTATGTCCAAAACTTAAAAAGGATCAATTGGGTCATCTTGTATAACCTAAATATTAATTTTAAAATAAATTTGAATTATAGATAACCGTAATTGAGTAAGATATGATTATTTTTTTTAAACACAATACCTCAAAATATTTTTAAAAATCATTTAGGGTTAATCAAATTATATCTAAAAATTTAATCGGAACAATCGTTAACGCTATTAGTTATTATATTTTCTTAATTCTGGTTGTGTTTAAACCGTAAAAAACATCATTTGGCTATCTTGTATATGCGATATAGTAAATGTAAATTATATTCGAATAATAAATAACAGTAATAGAGTGGCATATAATATTTTTTTTAAAAAACAATTTATAAGAAAAATTTAAAAAATTATTTACAGTAAATCAAATGAACTTTAAAAATTAAATTGAAATCAAATCGGACAATGCTTAATTGATTAATCGTTCTATTTTCTTAACCCTCGTTATGTCCAAAACTTAAAAAGGATCATTTGAGTCATCTTGTATAACCTAAATATTAATTTTAAAATAAATTTGAATAATAGATAACCGTAATTGAGTGAGATATGACTATTTTTTTAAAACACAATACATAAAACTAGTTTTAAAAATCATTTAGGGTTAATCAAATTATATCTAAAAATTGATTTAAAATTAAATCGGAACAATCGCTAACGCTATTAGTTATTATATTTTCTTACCTTTGGTTGTGTTCAAACCGTAAAAAACATCATTTGGCTATCTCGTATATGCGAAATAGTAAATTTAAATTATATTCGAATAATAGATAACAGTAATAGAGTGAGATATGATTAGTTTTTTAAAAAACAATTCATAAGAAAGATTTTAAAAATAATTTACAGTACATCAAATGAACTTCAAAGATCAAATTGGAATTAAATCGGACAATGCTATAATGAATAATTGTCCTATTTTCTTAACCCTGGTTATGTCCAAAACTTAAAAAGGATCAATTGGGTCATCTTGTATAACCTAAATAATAATTTTAAATTGTATTTGAATAATAGATAACCGTAATTGAGTGAGATATGACTTTTTTCTTTAAACACAATACATCAAAATATTTTTAAAAATCATTTAGGGTTAATCAAATTATATCTAAAAATTAATTTAAAATTAAATTGGAACAATCGTTAACGCTATTAGTTATTATATTTTCTTAACTCTGGTTGTGTTCAAACCGTAAAAAACATCATTTGGCTATCTTGTATATGCGAAATAGTAAAATTAAATTATATTCGAATAATAGATAACAGTAATAGAGTGAGATATGATTATTTTTTTAAAAAGGAATTGATAAGATTTTAAAAATAATTTACAGTACATCAAATGAACTTCAAAAATTAAATTGGAAATAAATCGGACAATGCTATAATGATTAATTGTTCTATTTTCTTAATCCTGGTTATGTCCAAAACTTAAAAAGGATCAATTGGGTCATCTTGTATAACCTAAATATTAATTTTAAAATAAATTTGAATTATAGATAACCGTAATTGAGTAAGATATGATTATTTTTTTTAAACACAGTACCTCAAAATATTTTTAAAAATCATTTAGGGTTAATCAAATTATATCTAAAAATTTAATCGGAACAATTGTTAACGCTATTAGTTATTATATTTTCTTAATTCTGGTTGTGTTCAAACCGTAAAAAACATCATTTGGCTATCTTGTATATGCGATATAGTAAATGTAAATTATATTCGAATAATAAATAACAGTAATAGAGTGGCATATAATATTTTTTTTAAAAAACAATTTATAAGAAAAATTTAAAAAATAATTTACAGTAAATCAAATGAACTTTAAAAATTAAATTGGAATCAAATCGGACAATGCTATAATGATTAATCGTTCTATTTTCTTAACCCTGGTTATGTCCAAAACTTATAAAGGATCAATTGGGTCATCTTGTATAACCTAAATATTAATTTTAAAATAAATTTGAATAATAGATAACCGTAATTGAGTGGTATATGACTATTTTCTTTAATCACAATACATCAAAATATTTAAAAATATTACTTAGGGTTAAACAAATTATATGTAAAAATTAAATTGAAATCATATCGGAACAATAGCTATAGGTAATAGAAATCGATTTTCTTCATTCTGGTTATGTCCAAAACTTAAAAAGAATCATTTGGGTCATCTTGTATAACCTAAATATTAATTTTAAAATAAATTTGAATAATAGATAACCGTAATTGAGTGAGATATGACTATTTTTTTAAAAAACAATACATCAAAATATTTTTAAAAATCATTTAGGGTTAATCAAATAATATCTAAAAATTGAATTAAAATTAAATCGGAACAATTGCTAACGCTATTAGTTATTATATTTTCTAAACTCTGGTTGTGTTCAAACCGTAAAAACCATCATTTGGCTATCTTGTATATGCGAAATAGTAAATTTAACTTATATTCGAATAATAGATAACAGTAATAGAGTGAGATATAATTATTTTTTTTAAAAAACAATTTATAAGAAAAATTTTAAAAATAATTTACAGTAAATCAAATGAACTTTAAAAATTAAATTAAAATCAAATCGGACAATGCTATAATGATTAATCGTTCTATTTTCTTAACCCTGGTTATGTCCAAAACTTAAAAAGGATCAATTGGGTCATCTTGTATAACCTAAATATTAATTTTAAAATAAATTTGAATTATAGATAACCGTAATTGAGTAAGATATGATTATTTTTTTTAAACACAATACCTCAAAATATTTTTAAAAATCATTTAGGGTTAATCAAATTATATCTAAAAATTTAATCGGAACAATCGTTAACGCTATTAGTTATTATATTTTCTTAATTCTGGTTGTGTTCAAACCGTAAAAAACATCATTTGGCTATCTTGTATATGCGATATAGTAAATGTAAATTATATTCGAATAATAAATAACAGTAATAGAGTGGCATATAATATTTTTTTTAAAAAACAATTTATAAGAAAAATTTAAAAAATAATTTACAGTAAATCAAATGAACTTTAAAAATTAAATTGAAATCAAATCGGACAATGCTATAATGATTAATCGTTCTATTTTCTTAACCCTGGTTATGTCCAAAACTTAAAAAGGATCAATTGGGTCATCTTGTATAACCTAAATATTAATTTTAAAATAAATTTGAATTATAGATAACCGTAATTGAGTAAGATATGATTATTTTTTTAAACACAATACCTCAAAATATTTTTAAAAATCATTTAGGGTTAATCAAATTATATCTAAAAATTTAATCGGAACAATCGTTAACGCTATTAGTTATTATATTTTCTTAATTCTGGTTGTGTTCAAACCGTAAAATACATCATTTGGCTATCTTGTATATGCGAAATAGTAAATGTAAATTTTATTCGAATAATAAATAACGGTAATAGAGTGAGATATAATAATTTAAAAAAAAAAACAATTCATAAGAAAAATTTTAAAAATAATTTACAGTACATCAAATGAACTTCAAAAATTAAATTGGATTCAAATCGGACAATGCTGTAATGATTAATTGTTCTATTTTCTTAACCCTGGTTATGTCCAAAACTTAAAAAGGATCATTTGGGTCATCTTGTATAACCTAAATATTAATTTTAAAATAAATTTGAATAATAGATAACCGTAATTGAGTGAGATATGACTATTTTTTTTTTAAAAACAATACATTAAAAGATTTAAAATAATTATTTAGGGTTAAACAAATTATATCTAAAAATTAAATTGAAATCATATCGGAACAATAGCTATAGGTAATAGTAATCGATTTTCTTTATCCTGGTTATGTCCAAAACATAAAAAGGATCATTTGAGTCATCTTGTATAAACTAAATAATAATTTTAAATTATATTTGAATATTAGATAACCGTAATTGAGTGAGATATGACTATTTTTTTAAAACATAATACATAAAACTATTTTTAAAAATCATTTAGGGTTATTCAAATTTTATCTAAAAATTGAATTAAAATTAAATCGGAACAATCGCTAACGCTATTAGTTATTACATTTTCTTAACTCTGGTTGTGTTCAAACCGCAAAAAACATCATTTGGCTATCTTGTATATGCGAAATAGTAAATTTAACTTATATTCGAATAATAGATAACAGTAATAGAGTGAGATATAATTATTTTTTTTAAAAAACAATTTATAAGAAAAATTTAAAAAATTATTTACAGTAAATCAAATGAACTTTAAAAATTAAATTGAAATCAAATCGGACAATGTTTAATTGATTAATCGTTCTATTTTCTTAACCCTCGTTATGTCCAAAACTTAAAAAGGATCAATTGGGTCAACTTGTATAACCTAAATAATAATTTTAAATTGTATTTGAATAATAGATAACCGTAATTGAGTGAGATATGACTATTTTTTTAAAACACAATACATAAAACTAGTTTTAAAAATCATTTAGGGTTAATCAAATTATATCTAAAAATTAATTTAAAATTAAATTGGAACAATCGTTAACGCTATTAGTTATTATATTTTCTTAACTCTGGTTGTGTTCAAACCGTAAAAAACATCATTTGGCTATCTTGTATATGCGAAATAGTAAAATTAAATTATATTCGAATAATAGATAACAGTAATAGAGTGAGATATGATTAGTTTTTTAAAAAACAATTCATAAGAAAGATTTTAAAAATAATTTACAGTACATCAAATGAACTTCAAAGATTAAATTGGAATTAAATCGGACAATGCTATAATGAATAATTTTCCTATTTTCTTAACCCTGGTTATGTCCAAAACTTAAAAAGGATCAATTGGGTCATCTTGTATAACCTAAATAATAATTTTAAATTGTATTTGATTAATAGATAACCGTAATTGAGTGAGATATGACTATTTTTTTAAAACACAATACATAAAACTAGTTTTAAAAATCATTTAGGGTTAATCAAATTATATCTAAAAATTAATTTAAAATTAAATTGGAACAATCGTTAACGCTATTAGTTATTATATTTTCTTAACTCTGGTTGTGTTCAAACCGTAAAAAACATCATTTGGCTATCTTGTATATGCGAAATAGTAAAATTAAATTATATTCGAATAATAGATAACAGTAATAGAGTGAGATATGATTATTTTTTTAAAAAGGAATTGATAAGATTTTAAAAATAATTTACAGTACATCAAATGAACTTCAAAGATTAAATTAGAATCAAATCGGACAATGCTATAATGATTAATTGTTCTATTTTCTTAACCCTCGTTATGTCCAAAACTTAAAAAGGATTATTTAGGTCATCTTTTATAACCTAAATATTAATTTTAAAATAAATTTGAATAATAGATAACCGTAATTGAGTGAGATATGACTATTTTTTTTAAACACAATACATCAGAATACTTTAAAAAATTATTTAGGGTTATTCAAATTTTATCTAAAAATTGAATTAAAATTAAATCGGAACAATCGCTAACGCTATTAGTTATTAAATTTTCTTAACTCTGGTTGTGTTCACACCGTAAAAAACATCATTTGGCTATCTTGTATATGCGAAATAGTAAATTTAACTTATATTCGAATAATAGATAACAGTAATAGAGTGAGATATAATTATTTTTTTTAAAAAACCATTTATAAGAAAAATTTAAAAAATTATTTACAGTAAATCAAATGAACTTTAAAAATTAAATTGAAATCAAATCGGACAATGCTTTAATGATTAATCGTTCTATTTTCTTAACCCTCGTTATGTCCAAAACTTAAAAAGGATCATTTGAGTCATCTTGTATAACCTAAATATTAATTTTAAAATAAATTTGAATAATAGATAACCGTAATTGAGTGAGATATGACTATTTTTTTAAAACACAATACATAAAACTAGTTTTAAAAATCATTTAGGGTTAATCAAATTATATCTAAAAATTGATTTAAAATTAAATCGGAACAATCGCTAACGCTATTAGTTATTATATTTTCTTACCTCTGGTTGTGTTCAAACCGTAAAAAACATCATTTGGCTATCTCGTATATGCGAAATAGTAAATTTAAATTATATTCGAATAATAGATAACAGTAATAGAGTGAGATATGATTAGTTTTTTAAAAAACAATTCATAAGAAAGATTTTAAAAATAATTTACAGTACATCAAATGAACTTCAAAGATTAAATTGGAATTAAATCGGACAATGCTATAATGAATAATTGTCCTATTTTCTTAACCCTGGTTATGTCCAAAACTTAAAAAGGATCAATTGGGTCATCTTGTATAACCTAAATAATAATTTTAAATTGTATTTGAATAATAGATAACCGTAATTGAGTGAGATATGACTTTTTTCTTTAAACACAATAAATCAAAATATTTTTAAAAATCATTTAGGGTTAATCAAATTATATCTAAAAATTAATTTAAAATTAAATTGGAACAATCGTTAACGCTATTAGTTATTATATTTTCTTAACTCTGGTTGTGTTCAAACCGTAAAAAACATCATTTGGCTATCTTGTATATGCGATATAGTAAATGTAAATTATATTGTATAACCATCTTGTATAATAATATTAATTTTAAAATAAATTTGAATTATAGATAACCGTAATTGAGTAAGATATGATTATTTTTTTTAAACACAGTACCTCAAAATATTTTTAAAAATCATTTAGGGTTAATCAAATTATATCTAAAAATTTAATCGGAATAATTGTTAACGCTATTAGTTATTATATTTACTTAATTCTGGTTGTGTTCAAACCGTAAAAAACATCATTTGGCTATCTTGTATATGCGATATAGTAAATGTAAATTATATTCGAATAATAAATAACAGTAATAGAGTGGCATATAATATTTTTTTTAAAAAACAATTTATAAGAAAAATTTAAAAAATAATTTACAGTAAATCAAATGAACTTTAAAAATTAAATTGGAATCAAATCGGACAATGCTATAATGATTAATCGTTCTATTTTCTTAACCCTGGTTATGTCCAAAACTTAAAAAGGATCATTTGAGTCATCTTGTATAACCTAAATATTAATTTTAAAATAAATTTGAATAATAGATAACCGTAATTGAGTGAGATATGACTATTTTTTTATAAAACAATACATTAAAAAATTTAAAATAATTATTTAGGGTAAAACAAATTATATCTAAAAATTAAATTAAAATCATATCGGAACAATAGCTATAGGTAATAGTAATCGATTTTCTTTATCCTGGTTATGTCCAAAACATAAAAAGGATCATTTGAGTCATCTTGTATAACCTAAACAATAATTTTGAATTATATTTGAATAATAGATAACCGTAATTGAGTGAGATATGACTATTTTTTTTTAAACACAATACATCAAATTATTTTTAAAAATCATTTAGGGTTAATCAAATTATATCTAAAAATTAAATTAAAATTAAATCGGAACATTCGTTAACGCTATTATTTAATATATTTTCTTAATTCTGGTTGTGTTCAAACCGTAAAAAACATCATTTGGCTATCTTGTATATGCGAAATAGTAAATGTAAATTATATTCGAATAATAAATAACGGTAATAGAGTGAGATATAATAATTTTTTAAAAAAAACAATTCATAAAAAAAATTTTAAAAATAATTTACAGTACATCAAATGAACTTCAAAAATTAAATTGGATTCAAATCGGACAATGCTGCAATGATTAATTGTTCTATTTTCTTAACCCTGGTTATGTCCAAAACTTAAAAAGGATCATTTGGGTCATCTTGTATAACCTAAATATTAATTTTAAAATAAATTTGAATAATAGATAACCGTAATTAAGTGAGATATGACTATTTTTTTAAAACACAATACATAAAACTAGTTTTAAAAATCATTTAGGGTTAATCAAATTATATCTAAAAATTAAATTAAAATTAAATCGGAACATTCGTTAACGCTATTAGTTAATATATTTTCTTAATTCTGGTTGTGTTCAAACCGTAAAAAACATCATTTGGCTATCTTGTATATGCGAAATAGTAAAATTAAATTATATTCGAATAATAGATAACAGTAATAGAGTGAGATATGATTAGTTTTTTAAAAAACAATTCATAAGAAAGATTTTAAAAATAATTTACAGTACATCAAATGAACTTCAAAGATTAAATTGGAATTAAATCGGACAATGCTATAATGAATAATTTTCCTATTTTCTTAACCCTGGTTATGTCCAAAACTTAAAAAGGATCAATTGGGTCATCTTGTATAACCTAAATAATAATTTTAAATTGTATTTGAATAATAGATAACCGTAATTGAGTGAGATATGACTATTTTTTTAAAACACAATACATAAAACTAGTTTTAAAAATCATTTAGGGTTAATCAAATTATATCTAAAAATTAATTTAAAATTAAATTGGAACAATCGTTAACGCTATTAGTTATTATATTTTCTTAACTCTGGTTGTGTTCAAACCGTAAAAAACATCATTTGGCTATCTTGTATATGCGAAATAGTAAAATTAAATTATATTCGAATAATAGATAACAGTAATAGAGTGAGATATGATTATTTTTTTAAAAAGGAATTGATAAGATTTAAAAAATAATTTACAGTACATCAAATGAACTTCAAAAATTAAATTGGAAATAAATCGGACAATGCTATAATGATTAATTGTTCTATTTTCTTAATCCTGGTTATGTCCAAAACTTAAAAAGGATCAATTGGGTCATCTTGTATAACCTAAATATTAATTTTAAAATAAATTTGAATAATAGATAACCGTAATTGAGTGAGATATGACTATTTTTTTATAAAACAATACATTAAAAAATTTAAAATAATTATTTAGGGTAAAACAAATTATATCTAAAAATTAAATTAAAATCATATCGGAACAATAGCTATAGGTAATAGTAATCGATTTTCTTTATCCTGGTTATGTCCAAAACATAAAAAGGATCAATTGGGTCATCTTGTATAACCTAAATAATAATTTTAAATTGTATTTGAATAATAGATAACCGTAATTGAGTGAGATATGACTATTTTTTTAAAACACAATACATAAAACTAGTTTTAAAAATCATTTAGGGTTAATCAAATTATATCTAAAAATTGAATTAAAATTAAATAGGAACAATCGCCAACGCTATTAGTTATTACATTTTCTTAACTCTGGTTGTGTTCAAACCGCAAAAAACATCATTTGGCTATCTTGTATATGCGAAAAAGTAAATTTAAATTATATTCGAATAATAGATATCAGTAATAGAGTGAGATATATATTTTTTTTTTAAAAACAATTCATAAGAAAAATTTTAAAAATAATTTACAGTACATCAAATGAACTTCAAAGATTAAATTAGAATCAAATCGGACAATGCTATAATGATTAATTGTTCTATTTTCTTAACCCTCGTTATGTCCAAAACTTAAAAAGGATTATTTAGGTCATCTTTTATAACCTAAATATTAATTTTAAAATAAATTTGAATAATAGATAACCGTAATTGAGTGAGATATGACTATTTTTTTTAAACACAATACATCAGAATACTTTAAAAAATTATTTAGGGTTATTCAAATTTTATCTAAAAATTGAATTAAAATTAAATCGGAACAATCGCTAACGCTATTAGTTATTAAATTTTCTTAACTCTGGTTGTGTTCACACCGTAAAAAACATCATTTGGCTATCTTGTATATGCGAAATAGTAAATTTAACTTATATTCGAATAATAGATAACAGTAATAGAGTGAGATATAATTATTTTTTTTTAAAAACCATTTATAAGAAAAATTTAAAAAATTATTTACAGTAAATCAAATGAACTTTAAAAATTAAATTGAATAATAGATAACCGTATTTGAGTGAGATATGACTATTTTTTTAAAACACAATACATAAAACTAGTTTTAAAAATCATTTAGGGTTAATCAAATTATATCTAAAAATTGATTTAAAATTAAATCGGAACAATCGCTAACGCTATTAGTTATTATATTTTCTTACCTCTGGTTGTGTTCAAACCGTAAAAAACATCATTTGGCTATCTCGTATATGCGAAATAGTAAATTTAAATTATATTCGAATAATAGATAACAGTAATAGAGTGAGATATGATTAGTTTTTTAAAAAACAATTCATAAGAAAGATTTTAAAAATAATTTACAGTACATCAAATGAACTTCAAAGATTAAATTGGAATTAAATCGGACAATGCTATAATGAATAATTGTCCTATTTTCTTAACCCTGGTTATGTCCAAAACTTAAAAAGGATCAATTGGGTCATCTTGTATAACCTAAATAATAATTTTAAATTGTATTTGAATAATAGATAACCGTAATTGAGTGAGATATGACTTTTTTCTTTAAACACAATACATCAAAATATTTTTAAAAATCATTTAGGGTTAATCAAATTATATCTAAAAATTAATTTAAAATTAAATTGGAACAATCGTTAACGCTAATAGTTATTATATTTTCTTAACTCTGGTTGTGTTCAAACCGTAAAAAACATCATTTGGCTATCTTGTATATGCGAAATAGTAAAATTAAATTATATTCGAATAATAGATAACAGTAATAGAGTGAGATATGATTATTTTTTTAAAAAGGAATTGATAAGATTTTAAAAATAATTTACAGTACATCAAATGAACTTCAAAAATTAAATTGGAAATAAATCGGACAATGCTATAATGATTAATTGTTCTATTTTCTTAATCCTGGTTATGTCCAAAACTTAAAAAGGATCAATTGGGTCATCTTGTATAACCTAAATATTAATTTTAAAATAAATTTGAATTATAGATAACCGTAATTGAGTAAGATATGATTATTTTTTTTAAACACAGTACCTCAAAATATTTTTAAAAATCATTTAGGGTTAATCAAATTATATCTAAAAATTTAATCGGAACAATTGTTAACGCTATTAGTTATTATATTTTCTTAATTCTGGTTGTGTTCAAACCGTAAAAAACATCATTTGGCTATCTTGTATATGCGATATAGTAAATGTAAATTATATTCGAATAATAAATAACAGTAATAGAGTGGCATATAATATTTTTTTTAAAAAACAATTTATAAGAAAAATTTAAAAAATAATTTACAGTAAATCAAATGAACTTTAAAAATTAAATTGGAATCAAATCGGACAATGCTATAATGATTAATCGTTCTATTTTCTTAACCCTGGTTATGTCCAAAACTTAAAAAGGATCATTTGAGTCATCTTGTATAACCTAAATATTAATTTTAAAATAAATTTGAATAATAGATAACCGTAATTGAGTGAGATATGACTATTTTTTTTTTAAAACAATACATCAGAATACTTTAAAAAATTATTTAGGGTTATTCAAATTTTATTTAAAAATTGAATTAAAATTAAATCGGAACAATCGCTAACGCTATTAGTTATTACATTTTCTTAACTCTGGTTGTTCTCAAACCGTAAAAAACATCATTTGGCTATCTTGTATATGCGAAATAGTAAATGTAAATTATATTCGAATAATAAATAACAGTAATAGAGTGAGATATAATAATTTTTAAAAAAAAACAATTCATAAAAAAAATTTTAAAAATAATTTACAGTACATCAAATGAACTTCAAAAATTAAATTGGATTCAAATCGGACAATGCTGCAATGATTAATTGTTCTATTTTCTTAACCCTGGTTATGTCCAAAACTTAAAAAGGATCATTTGGGTCATCTTGTATAACCTAAATATTAATTTTAAAATAAATTTGAATAATAGATAACCGTAATTAAGTGAGATATGACTATATTTTTTTTTAAACAATACATTAAAATATTTAAAATAATTATTTAGGGTTAAACAAATTATATCTAAAAATTAAATTGAAATCATATCGGAACAATAGCTATAAGTAATAGTAATCGATTTTCTTTATCCTGGTTATGTCCAAAACATAAAAAGGATCATTGAGTCATCTTGTATAAACTAAATAATAATTTTAAATTATATTTGAATATTAGATAACCGTAATTGAGTGAGATATGACTATTTTTTTAAAACATAATACATAAAACTATTTTTAAAAATCATTTAGGGTTAATCAAATTATATCTAAAAATTGAATTAAAATTAAATAGGAACAATCGCCAACGCTATTAGTTATTACATTTTCTTAACTCTGGTTGTGTTCAAACCGCAAAAAACATCATTTGGCTATCTTGTATATGCGAAAAAGTAAATTTAAATTATATTCGAATAATAGATATCAGTAATAGAGTGAGATATAATTTTTTTTTTTAAAAACAATTCATAAGAAAAATTTTAAAAATAATTTACAGTACATCAAATGAACTTCAAAGATTAAATTAGAATCAAATCGGACAATGCTATAATGATTAATTGTTCTATTTTCTTAACCCTCGTTATGTCCAAAACTTAAAAAGGATTATTTAGGTCATCTTTTATAACCTAAATATTAATTTTAAAATAAATTTGAATAATAGATAACCGTAATTGAGTGAGATATGACTATTTTTTTAATCACAATACATCAAAATATTTAAAAATATTACTTAGGGTTAAACAAATTATATGTAAAAATTAAATTGAAATCATATCGGAACAATAGCTATAGGTAATAGAAATCGATTTTCTTCATTCTGGTTATGTCCAAAACTTAAAAAGGATCATTTGGGTCATCTTGTATAACCTAAATATTAATTTTAAAATAAATTTGAATAATAGATAACCGTAATTGAGTGAGATATGACTATTTTTTTTTTAAAAGAATACATTAAAATATTTAAAATAATTATTTAGGGTTAAACAAATTATATCTAAAAATTAAAATCATATCGGAACAATAGCTATAGGTAATAGTAATCGATTTTCTTTATCCTGGTTATGTCCAAAACATAAAAAGGATCATTTGAGTCATCTTGTATAAACTAAATAATAAATCGGAACAATCGTTAATGCTATTATTTATTATGTTTTCTTAATTGTGGCTGTCTTCAAACCGTAAAGAACATCATTTGGCTCTCTTGTATATGCGAAAGAGTAAATTTAAATCTTATTCGAATAATAGATAACAGTAATAGAGTGAGATATAATTATTTTTTTTAAAAAACAATTTATAAGAAAAATTTAAAAAATAATTTACAGTAAATCAAATGAACTTTAAAAGTTAAATTGGAATCAAATCGGACAATGCTATAATGATTAATCGTTCTATTGTCTTAACCCTCGTTATGTCCAAAACTTAAAAAGGATCATTTGAGTCATCTTGTAGAACCTAAATATTAATTTTAAAATAAATTTGAATAATAGATAACCGTAATTGAGTGAGATATGACTATTTTTTTAAAACACAATACATAAAACTAGTTTTAAAAATCATTTAGGGTTAATCAAATTATATCTAAAAATTGATTTAAAATTAAATCGGAACAATCGCTAACGCTATTAGTTATTATATTTTCTTACCTCTGGTTGTGTTCAAACCGTAAAAAACATCATTTGGCTATCTCGTATATGCGAAATAGTAAATTAAAATTATATTCGAATAATAGATAACAGTAATAGAGTGAGATATGATTAGTTTTTTAAAAAACAATTCATAAGAAAGATTTTAAAAATAATTTACAGTAAATCAAATGAACTTCAAAGATTAAATTGGAATTAAATCGGACAATGCTATAATGAATAATTGTCCTATTTTCTTAACCCTGGTTATGTCCAAAACTTAAAAAGGATCAATTGGGTCATCTTGTATAACCTAAATAATAATTTTAAATTGTATTTGAATAATAGATAACCGTAATTGAGTGAGATATGACTATTTTTTTAAAACACAATACATAAAACTAGTTTTAAAAATCATTTAGGGTTAATCAAATTATATCTAAAAATTAATTTAAAATTAAATTGGAACAATCGCTATTAGTTATTATATTTTCTTAACTCTGGTTGTGTTCAAACCGTAAAAAACATCATTTGGCTATCTTGTATATGCGAAATAGTAAAATTAAATTATATTCGAATAATAGATAACAGTAATAGAGTGAGATATGATTATTTTTTTAAAAAGGAATTGATAAGATTTTAAAAATAATTTACAGTACATCAAATGAACTTCAAAAATTAAATTGGAAATAAATCGGACAATGCTATAATGATTAATTGTTCTATTTTCTTAATCCTGGTTATGTCCAAAACTTAAAAAGGATCAATTGGGTCATCTTGTATAACCTAAATAATAATTTTAAATTGTATTTGAATAATAGATAACCGTAATTGAGTGAGATATGACTTTTTTCTTTAAACACAATACATCAAAATATTTTTAAAAATCATTTAGGGTTAATCAAATTATATCTAAAAATTAATTTAAAATTAAATTGGAACAATCGTTAACGCTATTAGTTATTATATTTTCTTAACTCTGGTTGTGTTCAAACCGTAAAAAACATCATTTGGCTATCTTGTATATGCAAAATAGTAAAATTAAATTATATTCGAATAATAGATAACAGTAATAGAGTGAGATATGATTATTTTTTTAAAAAGGAATTGATAAGATTTTAAAAATAATTTACAGTACATCAAATGAACTTCAAAAATTAAATTGGAAATAAATCGGACAATGCTATAATGATTAATTGTTCTATTTTCTTAATCCTGGTTATGTCCAAAACTTAAAAAGGATCAATTGGGTCATCTTGTATAACCTAAATATTAATTTTAAAATAAATTTGAATTATAGATTACCGTAATTGAGTAAGATATGATTATTTTTTTTAAACACAGTACCTCAAAATATTTTTAAAAATCATTTGGGGTTAATCAAATTATATCTAAAAATTTAATCGGAACAATTGTTAACGCTATTAGTTATTATATTTTCTTAATTCTGGTTGTGTTCAAACCGTAAAAAACATCATTTGGCTATCTTGTATATGCGATATAGTAAATGTAAATTATATTCGAATAATAAATAACAGTAATAGAGTGGCATATAATATTTTTTTTAAAAAACAATTTATAAGAAAAATTTAAAAAATAATTAACAGTAAATCAAATGAACTTTAAAAATTAAATTGGAATCAAATCGGACAATGCTATAATGATTAATCGTTCTATTTTCTTAACCCTGGTTATGTCCAAAACTTAAAAAGGATCATTTGAGTCATCTTGTATAACCTAAATATTAATTTTAAAATAAATTTGAATAATAGATAACCGTAATTAAGTGAGATATGACTATTTTTTTATAAAACAATACATTAAAAAATTTAAAATAATTATTTAGGGTAAAACAAATTATATCTAAAAATTAAATTAAAATCATATCGGAACAATAGCTATAGGTAATAGTAATCGATTTTCTTTATCCTGGTTATGTCCAAAACATAAAAAGGATCATTTGAGTCATCTTGTATAAACTATATAATAATTTTAAATTATATTTGAATATTAGATAACCGTAATTGAGTGAGATATGACTATTTTTTTAAAACACAATACATAAAACTAGTTTTAAAAATCATTTAGGGTTAATCAAATATTATCTAAGAATTGATTTAAAATTAAATCGGAACAATCGCTAACGCTATTAGTTATTATATTTTCTTACCTCTGGTTGTGTTCAAACCGTAAAAAACATCATTTGGCTATCTTGTATATGCGAAATAGTAAATTTAAATTATATTCGAATAATAGATAACAGTAATAGAGTGAGATATGATTAGTTTTTTAAAAACAATTCATAAGAAAAATTTTAAAAATAATTTACAGTACATCAAATGAACTTCAAAGATTAAATTGGAATTAAATCGGACAATGCTATAATGAATAATTGTCCTATTTTCTTAACCCTGGTTATGTCCAAAACTTAAAAAGGATCAATTGGGTCGTCTTGTATAACCTAAATAATAATTTTAAATTGTATTTGAATAATAGATAACCGTAATTGAGTGAGATATGACTTTTTTCTTTAAACACAATACATCAAAATATTTTTAAAAATCATTTAGGGTTAATCAAATTATATCTAAAAATTAATTTAAAATTAAATTGGAACAATCGTTAACGCTATTAGTTATTATATTTTCTTAACTCTGGTTGTGTTTAAACCGTAAAAAACATCATTTGGCTATCTTGTATATGCGAAATAGTAAAATTAAATTATATTCGAATAATAGATAACAGTAATAGAGTGAGATATGATTATTTTTTTAAAAAGGAATTGATAAGATTTTAAAAATAATTTACAGTACATCAAATGAACTTCAAAAATTAAATTGGAAATAAATCGGACAATGCTATAATGATTAATTGTTCTATTTTCTTAATCCTGGTTATGTCCAAAACTTAAAAAGGATCAATTGGGTCATCTTGTATAACCTAAATATTAATTTTAAAATAAATTTGAATTATAGATAACCGTAATTGAGTAAGATATGATTATTTTTTTTAAACACAGTACCTCAAAATATTTTTAAAAATCATTTAGGGTTAATCAAATTATATCTAAAAATTGAATTAAAATTAAATAGGAACAATCGCCAACGCTATTAGTTATTACATTTTCTTAACTCTGGTTGTGTTCAAACCGCAAAAAACATCATTTGGCTATCTTGTGTATGCGAAAAATTAAATTTAAATTATATTCGAATAATAAATATCAGTAATAGAGTGAGATATAATTTTTTTTTTAAAAACAATTCATAAGAAAAATTTTAAAAATAATTTACAGTACATCAAATGAACTTCAAAGATTAAATTAGAATCAAATCGGACAATGCTATAATGATTAATTGTTCTATTTTCTTAACCCTGGTTATGTCCAAAACTTAAAAAGGATTATTTAGGTCATCTTTTATAACCTAAATATTAATTTTAAAATAAATTTGAATAATAGATAACCGTAATTGAGTGAGATATGACTATTTTTTTATAAAACAATACATTAAAAAATTTAAAATAATTATTTAGGGTAAAACAAATTATATCTAAAAATTAAATTAAAATCATATCGGAACAATAGCTATAGAGAATAGTAATCGATTTTCTTTATCCTGGTTATGTCCAAAACATAAAAAGGATCATTTGAGTCATCTTGTATAACCTAAATAATAATTTTGAATTATATTTGAATAATAGATAACCGTAATTGAGTGAGATATGACTATTTTTTTATTAAACACAATACATCAAATTATTTTTAAAAATCATTTAGGGTTATTCAAATTTTATCTAAAAATTGAATTAAAATTAAATCGGAACAATCGCTAACGCTATTAGTTATTACATTTTCTTAACTCTGGTTGTGTTCAAACCGTAAAAAACATCATTTGGCTATCTTGTATATGCGAAATAGTAAATTTAACTTATATTCGAATAATTGATAACAGTAATAGAGTGAGATATAATTATTTTTTTTTAAAAAACAATTTATAAGAAAAATTTAAAAAATAATTTACAGTAAATCAAATGAACTTTAAAAATTAAATTGAAATCAAATCGGACAATGCTATAATGATTAATCGTTCTATTTTCTTAACCCTGGTTATGTCCAAAACTTAAAAAGGATCAATTGGGTCATCTTGTATAACCCAAATATTAATTTTAAAATAAATTTAAATTATAGATAACCGTAATTGAGTAAGATATGATTATTTTTTTTAAACACAATACCTCAAAATATTTTTAAAAATCATTTAGGGTTAATCAAATTATATCTAAAAATTTAATCGGAACAATCGTTAACGCTATTAGTTATTATATTTTCTTAATTCTGGTTGTGTTCAAACCGTAAAAAACATCATTTGGCTATCTTGTATATACGAAATAGTAAATGTAAATTTTATTCGAATAATAAATAACGGTAATAGAGTGAGATATAATAATTTTAAAAAAAAAACAATTCATAAGAAAAATTTTAAAAATAATTTACAGTACATCAAATGAACTTCAAAAATTAAATTGGATTCAAATCGGACAATGCTGTAATGATTAATTGTTCTATTTTCTTAACCCTGGTTATGTCCAAAACTTAAAAAGGATCATTTGGGTCATCTTGTATAACCTAAATATTAATTTTAAAATAAATTTGAATAATAGATAACCGTAATTGAGTGAGATATGACTATTTTTTTAAAACATAATAGATAAAACTATTTTTAAAAATCATTTAGGGTTAATCAAATTATATCTAAAAATTGAATTAAAATTAAATAGGAACAATCGCCAACGCTATTAGTTATTACATTTTCTTAACTCTGGTTGTGTTCAAACCGCAAAAAACATCATTTGGCTATCTTGTATATGGGAAATAGTAAATTTAAATTATATTCGAATAATAGATATCAGTAACAGAGTGAGATATAATTATTTTTTTTAAAAACAATTCATAAGAAAAATTTTAAAAATAATTTACAGTACATCAAATGAACTTCAAAGATTAAATTGGAATCAAATCGGACAATGCTATAATGATTAATCGTTCTATTTTCTTAACCCTGGTTATGTCCAAAACTTAAAAAGGATCAATTGGGTCATCTTGTATAACCTAAATATTAATTTTAAAATAAATTTGAATAATAGATAACCGTAATTGAGTGGTATATGACTATTTTCTTTAATCACAATACATCAAAATATTTAAAAATATTACTTAGGGTTAAACAAATTATATGTAAAAATTAAATTGAAATCATATCGGAACAATAGCTATAGGTAATAGAAATCGATTTTCTTCATTCTGGTTATGTCCAAAACTTAAAAAGGATCATTTGGGTCATCTTGTATAACCTAAATATTAATTTTAAAATAAATTTGAATAATAGATAACCGTAATTGAGTGAGATATGACTATTTTTTTAAAAAACAATACATCAAAATATTTTTAAAAATCATTTAGGGTTAATCAAATAATATCTAAAAATTGAATTAAAATTAAATCGGAACAATTGCTAACGCTATTAGTTATTATATTTTCTAAACTCTGGTTGTGTTCAAACCGTAAAAACCATCATTTGGCTATCTTGTATATGCGAAATAGTAAATTTAACTTATATTCGAATAATAGATAACAGTAATAGAGTGAGATATAATTATTTTTTTTAAAAAACAATTTATAAGAAAAATTTAAAAAATAATTTACAGTAAATCAAATGAACTTTAAAAATTAAATTGAAATCAAATCGGACAATGCTATAATGATTAATCGTTCTATTTTCTTAACCCTGGTTATGTCCAAAACTTAAAAAGGATCAATTGGGTCATCTTGTATAACCTAAATATTAATTTTAAAATAAATTTGAATTATAGATAACCGTAATTGAGTAAGATATGATTATTTTTTTTAAACACAATACCTCAAAATATTTTTAAAAATCATTTAGGGTTAATCAAATTATATCTAAAAATTTAATCGGAACAATCGTTAACGCTATTAGTTATTATATTTTCTTAATTCTGGTTGTGTTCAAACCGTAAAAAACATCATTTGGCTATCTTGTATATGCGATATAGTAAATGTAAATTATATTCGAATAATAAATAACAGTAATAGAGTGGCATATAATATTTTTTTTTAAAAACAATTTATAAGAAAAATTTAAAAAATAATTTACAGTAAATCAAATGAACTTTAAAAATTAAATTGAAATCAAATCGGACAATGCTATAATGATTAATCGTTCTATTTTCTTAACCCTGGTTATGTCCAAAACTTAAAAAGGATCAATTGGGTCATCTTGTATAACCTAAATATTAATTTTAAAATAAATTTGAATTATAGATAACCGTAATTGAGTAAGATATGATTATTTTTTTTAAACACAATACCTCAAAATATTTTTAAAAATCATTTAGGGTTAATCAAATTATATCTAAAAATTTAATCGGAACAATCGTTAACGCTATTAGTTATTATATTTTCTTAATTCTGGTTGTGTTCAAACCGTAAAAAACATCATTTGGCTATCTTGTATATGCGATATAGTAAATGTAAATTATATTCGAATAATAAATAACAGTAATAGAGTGGCATATAATATTTTTTTTAAAAAACAATTTATAAGAAAAATTTAAAAAATTATTTACAGTAAATCAAATGAACTTTAAAAATTAAATTGAAATCAAATCGGACAATGCTTAATTGATTAATCGTTCTATTTTCTTAACCCTCGTTATGTCCAAAACTTAACAAGGATCATTTGAGTCATCTTGTATAACCTAAATATTAATTTTAAAATAAATTTGAATAATAGATAACCGTAATTGAGTGAGATATGACTATTTTTTTAAAACACAATACATAAAACTAGTTTTAAAAATCATTTAGGGTTAATCAAATTATATCTAAAAATTGATTTAAAATTAAATCGGAACAATCGCTAACGCTATTAGTTATTATATTTTCTTACCTTTGGTTGTGTTCAAACCGTAAAAAACATCATTTGGCTATCTCGTATATGCGAAATAGTAAATTTAAATTATATTCGAATAATAGATAACAGTAATAGAGTGAGATATGATTAGTTTTTTAAAAAACAATTCATAAGAAAGATTTTAAAAATAATTTACAGTACATCAAATGAACTTCAAAGATCAAATTGGAATTAAATCGGACAATGCTATAATGAATAATTGTCCTATTTTCTTAACCCTGGTTATGTCCAAAACTTAAAAAGGATCAATTGGGTCATCTTGTATAACCTAAATAATAATTTTAAATTGTATTTGAATAATAGATAACCGTAATTGAGTGAGATATGACTTTTTTCTTTAAACACAATACATCAAAATATTTTTAAAAATCATTTAGGGTTAATCAAATTATATCTAAAAATTAATTTAAAATTAAATTGGAACAATCGTTAACGCTATTAGTTATTATATTTTCTTAACTCTGGTTGTGTTCAAACCGTAAAAAACATCATTTGGCTATCTTGTATATGCGAAATAGTAAAATTAAATTATATTCGAATAATAGATAACAGTAATAGAGTGAGATATGATTATTTTTTTAAAAAGGAATTGATAAGATTTTAAAAATAATTTACAGTACATCAAATGAACTTCAAAAATTAAATTGGAAATAAATCGGACAATGCTATAATGATTAATTGTTCTATTTTCTTAATCCTGGTTATGTCCAAAACTTAAAAAGGATCAATTGGGTCATCTTGTATAACCTAAATATTAATTTTAAAATAAATTTGAATTATAGATAACCGTAATTGAGTAAGATATGATTATTTTTTTTAAACACAGTACCTCAAAATATTTTTAAAAATCATTTAGGGTTAATCAAATTATATCTAAAAATTTAATCGGAACAATTGTTAACGCTATTAGTTATTATATTTTCTTAATTCTGGTTGTGTTCAAACCGTAAAAAACATCATTTGGCTATCTTGTATATGCGATATAGTAAATGTAAATTATATTCGAATAATAAATAACAGTAATAGAGTGGCATATAATATTTTTTTTAAAAAACAATTTATAAGAAAAATTTAAAAAATAATTTACAGTAAATCAAATGAACTTTTAAAATTAAATTGGAATCAAATCGGACAATGCTATAATGATTAATCGTTCTATTTTCTTAACCCTGGTTATGTCCAAAACTTATAAAGGATCAATTGGGTCATCTTGTATAACCTAAATATTAATTTTAAAATAAATTTGAATAATAGATAACCGTAATTGAGTGGTATATGACTATTTTCTTTAATCACAATACATCAAAATATTTAAAAATATTACTTAGGGTTAAACAAATTATATGTAAAAATTAAATTGAAATCATATCGGAACAATAGCTATAGGTAATAGAAATCGATTTTCTTCATTCTGGTTATGTCCAAAACTTAAAAAGGATCATTTGGGTCATCTTGTATAACCTAAATATTAATTTTAAAATAAATTTGAATAATAGATAACCGTAATTGAGTGAGATATGACTATTTTTTTAAAAAACAATACATCAAAATATTTTTAAAAATCATTTAGGGTTAATCAAATAATATCTAAAAATTGAATTAAAATTAAATCGGAACAATTGCTAACGCTATTAGTTATTATATTTTCTAAACTCTGGTTGTGTTCAAACCGTAAAAACCATCATTTGGCTATCTTGTATATGCGAAATAGTAAATTTAACTTATATTCGAATAATAGATAACAGTAATAGAGTGAGATATAATTATTTTTTTTAAAAAACAATTTATAAGAAAAATTTTAAAAATAATTTACAGTAAATCAAATGAACTTTAAAAATTAAATTAAAATCAAATCGGACAATGCTATAATGATTAATCGTTCTATTTTCTTAACCCTGGTTATGTCCAAAACTTAAAAAGGATCAATTGGGTCATCTTGTATAACCTAAATATTAATTTTAAAATAAATTTGAATTATAGATAACCGTAATTGAGTAAGATATGATTATTTTTTTTAAACACAATACCTCAAAATATTTTTAAAAATCATTTAGGGTTAATCAAATTATATCTAAAAATTTAATCGGAACAATCGTTAACGCTATTAGTTATTATATTTTCTTAATTCTGGTTGTGTTCAAACCGTAAAAAACATCATTTGGCTATCTTGTATATGCGATATAGTAAATGTAAATTATATTCGAATAATAAATAACAGTAATAGAGTGGCATATAATATTTTTTTTAAAAAACAATTTATAAGAAAAATTTAAAAAATAATTTACAGTAAATCAAATGAACTTCAAAAATTAAATTGGATTCAAATCGGACAATGCTGTAATGATTAATTGTTCTATTTTCTTAACCCTGGTTAGAGTGGACAAATCAAATTTTTGTATCTGCTCCGCCACTACTACCGTAGGGGTTCTATTTTGAATGTACAAATAGAAGAACTTTTTTACCAGAGGCAACCGGATCAAGTCTAATTTTATTCGGATATACTTTAACCAAAACCCTGAGCTACTTTACCTTTATTTAGGCTCGACTGCAACTAGCAAATAAAACACCAAATAATTACATTTGTGAGAATATTTATTTGTTATAAAATAAATATCTTTGTAGTCACCCAGTCAGTGTTAAAATAAGAAAACTGGGGTGTATTTCAACAAAAACAAATAATTTTAAATTTAAGTCATGCGCTCATCCATTCATGCTTTTCTTAACTAAAATAACAACAGTAAAATTATTAATATAGAACAAAACAAATTATCAAAAATATCAGCAAAGTTTGATACCTTTTTTTTTACATGAATTTGGTATCAAGTTATAATTCAATTTAATTTAAATATAAGGAGAGCGATTGAAAAACTGTCTCTTTATTTCTCTATCCACCTAGTATCTATCCACCAGTACTCTAGGTTTAAATCAGGAAAGCACTACACTGAATGTTTTTGTTTTGTGGGTACTCTACATTAATTACACGTAACTTTATGAAATCTGAGTAGATTGGTCAGCCATACAGTACAATAACTTAAAAGGTTACCTTGTACGATTTTCTCACCATCGGAACCCAGAACAGGTAAGTATCAATGCACAGATACCACGAGCAGCAGCCATCAACATCAGACACAAGTAACGAGACAGCGTCTTACGTCGTCTTATGTTATCAATTGGTTTAATTACCGAGCCAAAAATAACTATCATACAGATATTTTTGCACACAAAATGTTACTTAAATTGAGCACACTTCGCATAAAAATATATAGGTTTAATATAAAAATCGTTATCTTAACGATTAAGAGCAAATAAAATATATAAATTGCAATTTTTCTGCAATTAGAGCAAATAATTGTCACTCGACAATTTGTGGCGAGAGGAAAATTTGAGCTAGAAACAAGAGCGATGTGTCTTTAAGCGAGTGTGAAATGTGACTGTCGCGACGGGGAACGGGGGCTGTAGTAAATCGTTACGTACTTGTCCGCGCCGCATCTAATTTGCCCCGATTTCGGGAATTTGGCGGTCTGATTGTGTTAAAGAGGGACGAACATACGCAAAAGATTTCTTTGTCTAAAACACAGTGGCGGCACAATTTTATTTGGGGTTTAACTTGTTTGGAATGTGTTTTCCAAACATACTGCCCGCCAGCAACAAAAGGAAAGAAGAAATACTTAAGGGTCAACAATACAAGTTGTTGCATCGTTGAATCCAGGAAGATCAGATTCCTCAGAGTCAGAATTTGGGAGAGGACACACCTTAGCAATCGAACGTGTATAGACTCCGTGCTGAGTCCTTAATTTAACGACACGAACTTTGCCATCCTTACCAGGCATCGTTTCTATAATACGACCTAAAGGCCATTTGAGTGGGGGTGTGTCATCCTCTTTTATCAAAACAAGATCATTGACTTGAAGATTGGGCAAGGGTTTCAACCATTTTGGTCGAGTCTGAAGCCGATTAAAATAGTCTACAGTCCACCTTTTCCAAAAGCACTGTTTAATTTGGGAACAGCGTTGCCAGTACTTCAGTCGGTTTTCGGGGATAGCTGTTATATCTTTTTCAGGAATTGATGTGAGACTAGTGCCTATCAAGAAGTGTCCGGGAGTGAGCGGTGTCAAATCGTTAGGGTCGTTGGACAGAGCACTCAAGGGTCTCGAATTGAGTATGGCTTCAATCTCACAGAGTATTGTAGAAAATTGTTCGTAAGTCATACGGGATTCACCAATTAACCTTTTTATGTGATACTTTACGCTTTTTATGGCACTTTCCCAAATGCCACCCCAATGTGGACTTCTTGGTGGTATAAATTTAAACTCAATCCCTTGTGTAGCGGTGAAAGTTTCGAGTTTACTTGAATTATCAGAATTTTTGAAAAAGTCAAATATTTCCTTTATTTGGTTACTTGCACCCAAAAAGTTTGTAGCATTATCGCTAAATATCTGTGCAGGATTTCCCCTACGTGCAATGAAACGTTTAAGAGACGAAATGAATCCTTCAGTTGAAACATCTGTCACTAACTCTATATGTACAGATTTAGTAGCCATACATACAAATATTGCGATGTAAGACTTACTAAGAGGAGCCTTTCGAAGATTTGAGGATTTAATTAAGAAGGGACCTCCATAATCCACTCCTACCTTATTAAAAGGTCGAGATACAGTAACTCGGGACTCAGGTAATTCAGACATTATTTGTTGAGCTGGGGATGCTCTGAAACGAAAACATTTTACACATTTTCTGATGAGACGTTTTGTTTCCCTGAGCCCATTGAGAGGCCAGAATCTTAATCTGAAGTTAGACAGGACAGTTTGTGGACCAGCATGTCCGAGTCTTATGTGTTCCTGATGTAACATCATGGACACTACAGTGTTATGTGATGGCAGTAACATCGGGTGTTTTTGATCGAAATCAACATTCGCGTTGCTTAATCTTCCACCAACACGAATTATTCCATCCCTGTCTATAAATGGATTGAGGACTAAAATATGTTTATCTTTAATTAACTGCTTGTTTAAAAGAGCCTTTCGTTCATTTGGAAAATGTTGTTCTTGTAAGATTTTCACAATTAATTTGAGAGAGTTTTGGAGTTCTGGAACTGACAAAATGCCAGTAACCTTTAGAGCTGGTTTTGATGAGTTATGGATGAACCTTAAAATGTATGCAACAGAACGATGCAAACGTTCAAACCGTGAGAAATGAGAAAAAAGATTAGAGAAAACATGAGGGTTGATATTTTCAACGTTTAAATGAGAAGTCTTTTTTGCTTCTGGGATATTATTGGGTATAGAGAATTCATATAGGTTGTCAAAATCAATAATAGGGGTTTTCAGAAATTTAGGGCCATGCCACCATAAATCACAGTCGATAATATCTTGTGGCAAAACACCTCGAGAAGGGAGATCCGCCGGATTATCGGCTGATCTTATGTGATGCCAACAGAAACTTGATGTCATCTCCTGGATTTGAGACACCCTATTAGCTACAAATGTGGTCCAATTACTCGGATGAGATTTTATCCAGCATAAAGCTATTTGGGAGTCAGACCACAAATGTACTATTTCAGGAGTAATGCGTTGTTCGAAAATTTTAACAAGTTTGACCACTAATTGTGACAACAAGAGCATAGCACATAATTCGAGCCTGGGGAGAGATACCACCTTAAGAGGACATACTCGAGATTTTGAGGAGACTAATGAGGTATGAACTGTGGTATCTTCTACTATCGTTCGAACATAAACACATGCCGCATATGCCTTTGTACTGGCATCAGCAAATCCATGGAATTCTATTCTTTTTATGATTTTATTAGAGAACAACCATCTAGGAATTTTTAAATTGGCAAGAGTGTTCAGATTTGAGATGAGATTAGTCCATTCCTCAATAAGAGGCTTTTCCGTGATCTCTGTATCCCAATCTAATTGAGACATCCAAAGTTTTTGGATGATCAGTTTTCCAATTACGATTACGGGAGATAATAATCCCAAGGGATCGTAACATTGTGCGATAATGGATAAAATTGTTCTCTTTGAAAATGGACCAACTAATTGCGTGCAGGGAAGTGCAATACCTAACAAATCGTGGATAGGATTCCATATAAGTCCCAATACTTTGTTAGGAGTGTCACCAAAGTTAAAATCATATTCTTTGGGTTTTCCTTGTGCAATTGATGATAAAAATTCTTGAGAGTTGGAGCACCATTTATGCAATAAAAATCCATGAGATTTTAGAAGAGTAGTCAGTTGATTATAAAGTAATTTTAAATCATTAAATTTATCTACTCCGGATAATCCATCGTCTACATAAAATTGGTGTAGAAGAGCATATGACGCAAGAGGATACATTTCTTTATTTTGCGTAGCTATCTCAAGTAAAACTCTAGTAGCCAGAAAGGGTGCACAATTTGTGCCGTAGGTGACCGTCAGCAGCTCGATACAATTCAAGGGGGAGTTTTGGTCATCTCGCCACAGAATATTTTGTAGGGATGTTTGACTAGGATTGATTTGTATTTGGCGATACATTTTCTCAATATCGCATGTGAGTACATATTTATATGTCCTGAAGCGACATATAATATCAAATAACTCAGGTTGTACCTGATAGCCTTTGTGCATTATGTCATTTATCGACAAGTTTGAAGAGGACTTACACGAACCATCAAAAACCACCCTGAATTTAGTGGTCGTGCTATGGTGATTTAAAACAGCATGATGGGGGAAAAAATATTTAACTACATTCTTGTCACTCAGTGAAAGAGGGACAATTTTTGCATGACCTAAGGTTAGGTATTCATGAATGAAATCTTGATATTTACAAAAATATTCGGGGTCATGTTTAAACTTCTTTTCAAGGTTTTCAAATCTTTTCTGAGCAATAAAAAATGAATCACCTAGATTCTCAGCTGGGACTTTTAAGGGGAGATTTACTTGATATCTACCGCTTGGTAACACCTTGGTAGTTGACACGAATATTTCCTCAGTAAGAATATCATCTTCTGAATGGTGTACTTTTTGGGGGAGTTCTTCTATTTTCCAAAATTTTTCCATGATGGAATCCAGAGAGGGAGTTTCAAAGGTGAGCATAGAAACACTTTCCAGAGTTACTGTATGAACAGAGGCACAAGTTACGAGGGACTTTGACACTGAATGTTGACCATACAAAATAGGAGCATGTCCTGCAATAACCCAGCCCAGGTAGGTATTTATTAACACTGGAAGATTCTTTCCTAAATGATATGTATCGTTGGTATACAGATTATAATATAAATCTGCGCCAATGAGCATATCTATTTCAGAGGGGGAGTCGTAGTTGGGGTCGCTTAGTCTAAAGTGGTGGGGAATTTTTAACTTTTCTTTATTAATTGGTATTTGAGGGAGTTTACAGGTTATCACAGGAAGAACAGCACAAGATAACGAAAAACTTTGGTTTTCATAGACATTTGAATGAATCATAATATTCACCATTTTGTTACATTCAAGTGAGCCTTTGGAAATACCACTTATTCTTAAGGGTTGATTGTAAGGGACATAGTTAAGGCGTTGGACTAAATTTTCAGTTACAAACGAGTTTTGACTTGCTGAATCTAACAAAATTCTAGCCTTTGTAGGGACTCCATATTTGTCATATATAGTAACCACAGCAGTTGCTAGGAGTACTAGAGAGGGTGTGGAAGAGAAGGTTGACAAGGTCAAACTGTTTGTGAGCAAGGATTGATTTTCAATTAAAGGGGGTTGCGACATATTTTCTTGAATGTCATTTGGAAGGTTTCTTTCTGAGGTAAGAGCTGAAGTTTGAGAGATATTTCTGTGAGATGTATTTTGAGCCTGAGAATTTCTTTGATAAGTAGTTTGACATTGATTTCTATTTTGTTGCGCGAAAGAGGATTGCCGTTGATTGGAATGAGCAGTGCGATTTTCTCCATTTCGAGAATAATTGTTTGTTTGAGAAGATGGTGCGTTTCCACCAAAAGATCGGTAGGTAGGATCGTGAAGAAGAGTGTGGTGTCGACCAGAGCAAGCCCGACATCCACCTGAAGGACACTCATTTCTAGAATGTTTAGTACCTAGACAATTAAAACAAATGTTTTTACTACTAACAAATTGTCTTTTTTCATTTAAACCCAACTGTTTAAATTTATCACATTGATAAATTTTGTGTGAAGTGTGATTACAAAAAATGCATGAAGTTAAGACTTGTTTGTTGTTAGGGTTTAGAGAATTTGATGAGTTTGCAAAATTTTGTACATGCAACCCAACTTTATTTAAGGCTTTTTTGTCAGGTTTGTTATTGAAGCTTACAGAGTTTAAATTTTCCAAGATGGTAGCCCTTTTATCTAAAAATTCCAAAAATGAATTAATGCTTGGCAATTCTTCCAAATTTCTTTCAAGTTCATAAGCCTTTAACGTTGGAAAATCTAAACGTTTTTGTAGTAAATAAATTAACAAAAGTTCCCATAAGTCTGAAAACTCATATTTTAAGCTATTCAGTAACTCTAAATTTTTTCTTAAATCAGTGACAAATTTTCTGAGTGTTTCCGCTGTGCCTTTTGAGAAAGGCGAGCCCTCAAATAAGGAAGCAAAAAGAGTGTTGACTACGGTCAATTTATTTTCATACCTTTTTTTGAGTAAGTCAATTGCAATTTGAAAACTTTCGTTTGTTGAGGGTAAGCTTTTTATAATTTCTAAAGGTTCACCGCGCAAAAAACTACGTAAGTATAACAAACGTTGTACATCTGAAATTGATTTATTTTCAGTAATCAATGTGGTAAATAATTGTAAGAAACCTGTCCACTCAGAAAACTCTCCACTAAATGGTTGAATTTTAATTTCAGGCAGTCTCATATTAGTTGAAATTTGACTTTCGTTAGAGTTAGAGTGAGGGTTAGGGGGTGGATTAGAACTTAAGGGTGGAGGTGTGTGTGTAGTTTTCGTTAACTTACTAATAGCCCCCTGTAATTGTGCGAGCAGATCATAAACCAAAGTTTCTGTGACGTCACTATCTTCTGAGTCAATGTTTGTCTCATCAATTTGTGCCTGAATAGAGAGCTGAATTTCATCATAATCGTCAAATAATTTTTGTAATTTAACATGCCTAACTTGAATATTTTGTACATTTGTTTCTGTTTCTATGTGATCTGTTACCCAAGTTCCGATGCGAGTAATCATCCCTTTAATATATTTGCGCTTATTTTTTAATTGTTTAAAATCCATTTTGAGAATGAGAATTTATAACAAATATTGAGAAATATGTAACAATTTACACAAATTTGAACGAGCGAATATTGTTTTTTATAATAAACATTAGTGAGCGAGCGCTTTAAACCTTAACAAGAAGCGACGGCAAATAAATAATTAAATAGGTGAGGAGCGAGCAGTACATAAATAAATAACAGTGTAAAATAAATTAAATTAATTTACTAGTTGCAGTCACAATCAATAATGAGAGTGTGTGTATTATTTTCTTATGAGATCAATAGAGCGAGTTGAGCGAGTCACAAAGTGTGTTAGGAGAGAGATAGAGACACAAAGTAGTGTGTGCTTTAAAAAATGAGAATATAAAAAGTATATTTTTTAATATTTGTGCAAAGGAAAATAAGGATTTTAATTAAACCGATGATCCGGCTCGAAGGACCATACAATAGAGTGGACAAATCAAATTTTTGTATCTGCTCCGCCACTACTACCGTAGGGGTTCTATTTTGAATGTACAAATAGAAGAACTTTTTTACCAGAGGCAACCGGATCAAGTCTAATTTTATTCGGATATACTTTAACCAAAACCCTGAGCTACTTTACCTTTATTTAGGCTCGACTGCAACTAGCAAATAAAACACCAAATAATTACATTTGTGAGAATATTTATTTGTTATAAAATAAATATCTTTGTAGTCACCCAGTCAGTGTTAAAATAAGAAAACTGGGGTGTATTTCAACAAAAACAAATAATCTTAAATTTAAGTCATGCGCTCATCCATTCATGCTTTTCTTAACTAAAATAACAACAGTAAAATTATTAATATAGAACAAAACAAATTATCAAAAATATCAGCAAAGTTTGATACCTTTTTTTTTACATGAATTTGGTATCAAGTTATAATTCAATTTAATTTAAATATAAGGAGAGCGATTGAAAAACTGTCTCTTTATTTCTCTATCCACCTAGTATCTATCCACCAGTACTCTAGGTTTAAATCAGGAAAGCACTACACTGAATGTTTTTGTTTTGTGGGTACTCTACATTAATTACACGTAACTTTATGAAATCTGAGTAGATTGGTCAGCCATACAGTACAATAACTTAAAAGGTTACCTTGTACGATTTTCTCACCATCGGAACCCAGAACAGGTAAGTATCAATGCACAGATACCACGAGCAGCAGCCATCAACATCAGACACAAGTAACGAGACAGCGTCTTACGTCGTCTTATGTTATCAATTGGTTTAATTACCGAGCCAAAAATAACTATCATACAGATATTTTTGCACACAAAATGTTACTTAAATTGAGCACACTTCGCATAAAAATATATAGGTTTAATATAAAAATCGTTATCTTAACGATTAAGAGCAAATAAAATATATAAATTGCAATTTTTCTGCAATTAGAGCAAATAATTGTCACTCGACAATTTGTGGCGAGAGGAAAATTTGAGCTAGAAACAAGAGCGATGTGTCTTTAAGCGAGTGTGAAATGTGACTGTCGCGACGGGGAACGGGGGCTGTAGTAAATCGTTACGTACTTGTCCGCGCCGCATCTAATTTGCCCCGATTTCGGGAATTTGGCGGTCTGATTGTGTTAAAGAGGGACGAACATACGCAAAAGATTTCTTTGTCTAAAACACAGTGGCGGCACAATTTTATTTGGGGTTTAACTTGTTTGGAATGTGTTTTCCAAACACTGGTTATGTCCAAAACTTAAAAAGGATCATTTGGGTCATCTTGTATAACCTAAATATTAATTTTAAAATAAATTTGAATAATAGATAACCGTAATTGAGTGAGATATGACTATTTTTTTTTTAAAAACAATACATTAAAAGATTTAAAATAATTATTTAGGGTTAAACAAATTATATCTAAAAATTAAATTGAAATCATATCGGAACAATAGCTATAGGTAATAGTAATCGATTTTCTTTATCCTGGTTATGTCCAAAACATAAAAAGGATCATTTGAGTCATCTTGTATAAACTAAATAATAATTTTAAATTATATTTGAATATTAGATAACCGTAATTGAGTGAGATATGACTATTTTTTTAAAACATAATACATAAAACTATTTTTAAAAATCATTTAGGGTTATTCAAATTTTATCTAAAAATTGAATTAAAATTAAATCGGAACAATCGCTAACGCTATTAGTTATTACATTTTCTTAACTCTGGTTGTGTTCAAACCGCAAAAAACATCATTTGGCTATCTTGTATATGCGAAATAGTAAATTTAACTTATATTCGAATAATAGATAACAGTAATAGAGTGAGATATAATTATTTTTTTTAAAAAACAATTTATAAGAAAAATTTAAAAAATTATTTACAGTAAATCAAATGAACTTTAAAAATTAAATTGAAATCAAATCGGACAATGTTTAATTGATTAATCGTTCTATTTTCTTAACCCTCGTTATGTCCAAAACTTAAAAAGGATCATTTGAGTCATCTTGTATAACCTAAATATTAATTTTAAAATAAATTTGAATAACAGATAACCGTAATTGAGTGAGATATGACTATTTTTTTAAAACACAATACATAAAACTAGTTTTAAAAATCATTTAGGGTTAATCAAATTATATCTAAAAATTGATTTAAAATTAAATCGGAACAATCGCTAACGCTATTAGTTATTATATTTTCTTACCTCTGGTTGTGTTCAAACCGTAAAAAACATCATTTGGCTATCTTGTATATGCGAAATAGTAAATTTAAATTATATTCGAATAATAGATAACAGTAATAGAGTGAGATATGATTAGTTTTTTAAAAAACAATTCATAAGAAAGATTTTAAAAATAATTTACAGTACATCAAATGAACTTCAAAGATTAAATTGGAATTAAATCGGACAATGCTATAATGAATAATTGTCCTATTTTCTTAACCCTGGTTATGTCCAAAACTTAAAAAGGATCAATTGGGTCATCTTGTATAACCTAAATAATAATTTTAAATTGTATTTGAATAATAGATAACCGTAATTGAGTGAGATATGACTATTTTTTTAAAACACAATACATAAAACTAGTTTTAAAAATCATTTAGGGTTAATCAAATTATATCTAAAAATTAATTTAAAATTAAATTGGAACAATCGTTAACGCTATTAGTTATTATATTTTCTTAACTCTGGTTGTGTTCAAACCGTAAAAAACATCATTTGGCTATCTTGTATATGCGAAATAGTAAAATTAAATTATATTCGAATAATAGATAACAGTAATAGAGTGAGATATGATTAGTTTTTTAAAAAACAATTCATAAGAAAGATTTTAAAAATACTTTACAGTACATCAAATGAACTTCAAAGATTAAATTGGAATTAAATCGGACAATGCTATAATGAATAATTTTCCTATTTTCTTAACCCTGGTTATGTCCAAAACTTAAAAAGGATCAATTGGGTCATCTTGTATAACCTAAATAATAATTTTAAATTGTATTTGATTAATAGATAACCGTAATTGAGTGAGATATGACTATTTTTTTAAAACACAATACATAAAACTAGTTTTAAAAATCATTTAGGGTTAATCAAATTATATCTAAAAATTAATTTAAAATTAAATTGGAACAATCGTTAACGCTATTAGTTATTATATTTTCTTAACTCTGGTTGTGTTCAAACCGTAAAAAACATCATTTGGCTATCTTGTATATGCGAAATAGTAAAATTAAATTATATTCGAATAATAGATAACAGTAATAGAGTGAGATATGATTAGTTTTTTAAAAAACAATTCATAAGAAAGATTTTAAAAATAATTTACAGTACATCAAATGAACTTCAAAGATTAAATTGGAATTAAATCGGACAATGCTATAATGAATAATTGTCCTATTTTCTTAACCCTGGTTATGTCCAAAACTTAAAAAGGATCAATTGGGTCATCTTGTATAACCTAAATAATAATTTTAAATTGTATTTGAATAATAGATAACCGTAATTGAGTGAGATATGACTTTTTTCTTTAAACACAATACATCAAAATATTTTTAAAAATCATTTAGGGTTAATCAAATTATATCTAAAAATTAATTTAAAATTAAATTGGAACAATCGTTAACGCTATTAGTTATTATATTTTCTTAACTCTGGTTGTGTTCAAACCGTAAAAAACATCATTTGGCTATCTTGTATATGCGAAATAGTAAAATTAAATTATATTCGAATAATAGATAACAGTAATAGAGTGAGATATGATTATTTTTTTAAAAAGGAATTGATAAGATTTTAAAAATAATTTACAGTACATCAAATGAACTTCAAAAATTAAATTGGAAATAAATCGGACAATGCTATAATGATTAATTGTTCTATTTTCTTAATCCTGGTTATGTCCAAAACTTAAAAAGGATCAATTGGGTCATCTTGTATAACCTAAATATTAATTTTAAAATAAATTTGAATTATAGATAACCGTAATTGAGTAAGATATGATTATTTTTTTTAAACACAGTACCTCAAAATATTTTTAAAAATCATTTAGGGTTAATCAAATTATATCTAAAAATTTAATCGGAACAATTGTTAACGCTATTAGTTATTATATTTACTTAATTCTGGTTGTGTTCAAACCGTAAAAAACATCATTTGGCTATCTTGTATATGCGATATAGTAAATGTAAATTATATTCGAATAATAAATAACAGTAATAGAGTGGCATATAATTTTTTTTTTAAAAAACAATTTATAAGAAAAATTTAAAAAATAATTTACAGTAAATCAAATGGACTTTAAAAATTAAATTGGAATCAAATCGGACAATGCTATAATGATTAATCGTTCTATTTTCTTAACCCTGGTTATGTCCAAAACTTAAAAAGGATCATTTGAGTCATCTTGTATAACCTAAATATTAATTTTAAAATAAATTTGAATAATAGATAACCGTAATTGAGTGAGATATGACTATTTTTTTATAAAACAATACATTAAAAAATTTAAAATAATTATTTAGGGTAAAACAAATTATATCTAAAAATTAAATTAAAATCATATCGGAACAATAGCTATAGGTAATAGTAATCGATTTTCTTTATCCTGGTTATGTCCAAAACATAAAAAGGATCATTTGAGTCATCTTGTATAACCTAAACAATAATTTTGAATTATATTTGAATAATAGGTAACCGTAATTGAGTGAGATATGACTATTTTTTTTTAAACACAATACATCAAATTATTTTTAAAAATCATTTAGGGTTAATCAAATTATATCTAAAAATTAAATTAAAATTAAATCGGAACATTCGTTAACGCTATTATTTAATATATTTTCTTAATTCTGGTTGTGTTCAAACCGTAAAAAACATCATTTGGCTATCTTGTATATGCGAAATAGTAAATGTAAATTATATTCGAATAATAAATAACGGTAATAGAGTGAGATATAATAATTTTTTAAAAAAAACAATTCATAAAAAAAATTTTAAAAATAATTTACAGTACATCAAATGAACTTCAAAAATTAAATTGGATTCAAATCGGACAATGCTGCAATGATTAATTGTTCTATTTTCTTAACCCTGGTTATGTCCAAAACTTAAAAAGGATCATTTGGGTCATCTTGTATAACCTAAATATTAATTTTAAAATAAATTTGAATAATAGATAACCGTAATTAAGTGAGATATGACTATTTTTTTAAAACACAATACATAAAACTAGTTTTAAAAATCATTTAGGGTTAATCAAATTATATCTAAAAATTAAATTAAAATTAAATCGGAACATTCGTTAACGCTATTAGTTAATATATTTTCTTAATTCTGGTTGTGTTCAAACCGTAAAAAACATCATTTGGCTATCTTGTATATGCGAAATAGTAAAATTAAATTATATTCGAATAATAGATAACAGTAATAGAGTGAGATATGATTAGTTTTTTAAAAAACAATTCATAAGAAAGATTTTAAAAATAATTTACAGTACATCAAATGAACTTCAAAGATTAAATTGGAATTAAATCGGACAATGCTATAATGAATAATTTTCCTATTTTCTTAACCCTGGTTATGTCCAAAACTTAAAAAGGATCAATTGGGTCATCTTGTATAACCTAAATAATAATTTTAAATTGTATTTGAATAATAGATAACCGTAATTGAGTGAGATATGACTATTTTTTTAAAACACAATACATAAAACTAGTTTTAAAAATCATTTAGGGTTAATCAAATTATATCTAAAAATTAATTTAAAATTAAATTGGAACAATCGTTAACGCTATTAGTTATTATATTTTCTTAACTCTGGTTGTGTTCAAACCGTAAAAAACATCATTTGGCTATCTTGTATATGCGAAATAGTAAAATTAAATTATATTCGAATAATAGATAACAGTAATAGAGTGAGATATGATTATTTTTTTAAAAAGGAATTGATAAGATTTAAAAAATAATTTACAGTACATCAAATGAACTTCAAAAATTAAATTGGAAATAAATCGGACAATGCTATAATGATTAATTGTTCTATTTTCTTAATCCTGGTTATGTCCAAAACTTAAAAAGGATCAATTGGGTCATCTTGTATAACCTAAATATTAATTTTAAAATAAATTTGAATAATAGATAACCGTAATTGAGTGAGATATGACTATTTTTTTATAAAACAATACATTAAAAAATTTAAAATAATTATTTAGGGTAAAACAAATTATATCTAAAAATTAAATTAAAATCATATCGGAACAATAGCTATAGGTAATAGTAATCGATTTTCTTTATCCTGGTTATGTCCAAAACATAAAAAGGATCATTGAGTCATCTTGTATAAACTAAATAATAATTTTAAATTATATTTGAATATTAGATAACCGTAATTGAGTGAGATATGACTATTTTTTTAAAACATAATACATAAAACTATTTTTAAAAATCATTTAGGGTTAATCAAATTATATCTAAAAATTGAATTAAAATTAAATAGGAACAATCGCCAACGCTATTAGTTATTACATTTTCTTAACTCTGGTTGTGTTCAAACCGCAAAAAACATCATTTGGCTATCTTGTATATGCGAAAAAGTAAATTTAAATTATATTCGAATAATAGATATCAGTAATAGAGTGAGATATATATTTTTTTTTTAAAAACAATTCATAAGAAAAATTTTAAAAATAATTTACAGTACATCAAATGAACTTCAAAGATTAAATTAGAATCAAATCGGACAATGCTATAATGATTAATTGTTCTATTTTCTTAACCCTCGTTATGTCCAAAACTTAAAAAGGATTATTTAGGTCATCTTTTATAACCTAAATATTAATTTTAAAATAAATTTGAATAATAGATAACCGTAATTGAGTGAGATATGACTATTTTTTTAAAACATAATACATAAAACTATTTTTAAAAATCATTTAGGGTTAATCAAATTATATCTAAAAATTGAATTAAAATTAAATAGGAACAATCGCCAACGCTATTAGTTATTACATTTTCTTAACTCTGGTTGTGTTCAAACCGCAAAAAACATCATTTGGCTATCTTGTATATGCGAAAAAGTAAATTTAAATTATATTCGAATAATAGATATCAGTAATAGAGTGAGATATATATTTTTTTTTTAAAAACAATTCATAAGAAAAATTTTAAAAATAATTTACAGTACATCAAATGAACTTCAAAGATTAAATTAGAATCAAATCGGACAATGCTATAATGATTAATCGTTCTATTTTCTTAACCCTGGTTATGTCCAAAACTTAAAAAGGATCATTTGAGTCATCTTGTATAACCTAAATATTAATTTTAAAATAAATTTGAATAATAGATAACCGTAATTGAGTGAGATATGACTATTTTTTTATAAAACAATACATTAAAAAATTTAAAATAATTATTTAGGGTAAAACAAATTATATCTAAAAATTAAATTAAAATCATATCGGAACAATAGCTATAGGTAATAGTAATCGATTTTCTTTATCCTGGTTATGTCCAAAACATAAAAAGGATCATTTGAGTCATCTTGTATAACCTAAATAATAATTTTGAATTATATTTGAATAATAGATAACCGTAATTGAGTGAGATATGACTATTTTTTTTTTAAACACAATTCATCAAATTATTTTTAAAAATCATTTAGGGTTAATCAAATTATATCTAAAAATTAAATTAAAATTAAATCGGAACATTCGTTAACGCTATTAGTTAATATATTTTCTTAATTCTGGTTGTGTTCAAACCGTAAAAAACATCATTTGGCTATCTTGTATATGCGAAATAGTAAATGTAAATTATATTCGAATAATAAATAACGGTAATAGAGTGAGATATAATAATTTTAAAAAAAAAACAATTCATAAAAAAAAATTTAAAAATAATTTACAGTACATCAAATGAACTTCAAAAATTAAATTGGATTCAAATCGGACAATGCTGTAATGATTAATTGTTCTATTTTCTTAACCCTGGTTATGTCCAAAACTTAAAAAGGATCATTTGGGTCATCTTGTATAACCTAAATATTAATTTTAAAATAAATTTGAATAATAGATAACCGTAATTGAGTGAGATATGACTATTTTTTTTTTAAAACAATACATCAGAATACTTTAAAAAATTATTTAGGGTTATTCAAATTTTATTTAAAAATTGAATTAAAATTAAATCGGAACAATCGCTAACGCTATTAGTTATTACATTTTCTTAACTCTGGTTGTTCTCAAACCGTAAAAAACATCATTTGGCTATCTTGTATATGCGAAATAGTAAATGTAAATTATATTCGAATAATAAATAACGGTAATAGAGTGAGATATAATAATTTTTAAAAAAAAACAATTCATAAAAAAAATTTTAAAAATAATTTACAGTACATCAAATGAACTTCAAAAATTAAATTGGATTCAAATCGGACAATGCTGCAATGATTAATTGTTCTATTTTCTTAACCCTGGTTATGTCCAAAACTTAAAAAGGATCATTTGGGTCATCTTGTATAACCTAAATATTAATTTTAAAATAAATTTGAATAATAGATAACCGTAATTAAGTGAGATATGACTATATTTTTTTTTAAACAATACATTAAAATATTTAAAATAATTATTTAGGGTTAAACAAATTATATCTAAAAATTAAATTGAAATCATATCGGAACAATAGCTATAAGTAATAGTAATCGATTTTCTTTATCCTGGTTATGTCCAAAACATAAAAAGGATCATTGAGTCATCTTGTATAAACTAAATAATAATTTTAAATTATATTTGAATATTAGATAACCGTAATTGAGTGAGATATGACTATTTTTTTAAAACATAATACATAAAACTATTTTTAAAAATCATTTAGGGTTAATCAAATTATATCTAAAAATTGAATTAAAATTAAATAGGAACAATCGCCAACGCTATTAGTTATTACATTTTCTTAACTCTGGTTGTGTTCAAACCGCAAAAAACATCATTTGGCTATCTTGTATATGCGAAAAAGTAAATTTAAATTATATTCGAATAATAGATATCAGTAATAGAGTGAGATATAATTTTTTTTTTTAAAAACAATTCATAAGAAAAATTTTAAAAATAATTTACAGTACATCAAATGAACTTCAAAGATTAAATTAGAATCAAATCGGACAATGCTATAATGATTAATTGTTCTATTTTCTTAACCCTCGTTATGTCCAAAACTTAAAAAGGATTATTTAGGTCATCTTTTATAACCTAAATATTAATTTTAAAATAAATTTGAATAATAGATAACCGTAATTGAGTGAGATATGACTATTTTTTTAATCACAATACATCAAAATATTTAAAAATATTACTTAGGGTTAAACAAATTATATGTAAAAATTAAATTGAAATCATATCGGAACAATAGCTATAGGTAATAGAAATCGATTTTCTTCATTCTGGTTATGTCCAAAACTTAAAAAGGATCATTTGGGTCATCTTGTATAACCTAAATATTAATTTTAAAATAAATTTGAATAATAGATAACCGTAATTGAGTGAGATATGACTATTTTTTTTTTAAAAGAATACATTAAAATATTTAAAATAATTATTTAGGGTTAAACAAATTATATCTAAAAATTAAAATCATATCGGAACAATAGCTATAGGTAATAGTAATCGATTTTCTTTATCCTGGTTATGTCCAAAACATAAAAAGGATCATTTGAGTCATCTTGTATAAACTAAATAATAAATCGGAACAATCGTTAATGCTATTATTTATTATGTTTTCTTAATTGTGGCTGTCTTCAAACCGTAAAGAACATCATTTGGCTCTCTTGTATATGCGAAAGAGTAAATTTAAATCTTATTCGAATAATAGATAACAGTAATAGAGTGAGATATAATTATTTTTTTTAAAAAACAATTTATAAGAAAAATTTAAAAAATAATTTACAGTAAATCAAATGAACTTTAAAAGTTAAATTGGAATCAAATCGGACAATGCTATAATGATTAATCGTTCTATTTTCTTAACCCTGGTTATGTCCAAAACATAAAAAGGATCATTTGAGTCATCTTGTATAACCTAAATATTAATTTTAAAATAAATTTGAATAATAGATAACCGTAATTGAGTGAGATATGACTATTTTTTTAAAACACAATACATAAAACTAGTTTTAAAAATCATTTAGGGTTAATCAAGTTATATCTAAAAATTGATTTAAAATTAAATCGGAACAATCGCTAACGCTATTACTTATTATATTTTCTTACCTCTGGTTGTGTTCAAACCGTAAAAAACATCATTTGGCTATCTCGTATATGCGAAATAGTAAATTTGAATTATATTCGAATAATAGATAACAGTAATAGAGAGAGATATGATTAGTTTATTAAAAAACAATTCATAAGAAAGATTTTAAAAATAATTTACAGTACAACAAATGAACTTCAAAAATCAAATTGGAATTAAATCGGACAATGCTATAATGAATAATTGTTTTATTTTCTTAACCCTGGTTATGTCCAAAACTTAAAAAGGATCAATTGGGTCATCTTGTATAACCTAAATATTAATTTTAAAATAAATTTGAATTATAGATAACCGTAATTGAGTAAGATATGATTATTTTTTTAACACAATACCTCAAAATATTTTTAAATATAACCGTAATTGAGTGAGATATGACTATTTTTTTTTAAACACAATACATCAAATTATTTTTAAAAATCATTTAGGGTTATTCAAATTTTATCTAAAAATTGAATTAAAATTAAATCGGAACGATCGCTAACGCTTTTAGTTATTACATTTTCTTAACTCTGGTTGTGTTCAAACCGTAAAAAACATCATTTGGCTATCTTGTATATGCGAAATAGTAAATTTACCTTATATTCGAATAATAGATAACAGTAATAGAGTGAGATATAATTATTTTTTTTAAAAAACAATTTATAAGAAAAATTTAAAAAATAATTTACAGTAAATCAAATGAACTTTAAAAATTAAATTGAAATCAAATCGGACAATGCTATAATGATTAATCGTTCTATTTTCTCAACTCTGGTTATGTCCAAAACTTAAAAAGGATCAATTGGGTCATCTTGTATAACCTAAATATTAATTTTAAAATAAATTTGAATTATAGATAACCGTAATTGAGTAAGATATGACTATTTTTTTTTAAAAACAATACATTAAAATAATTAAAATAATTATTTAGGGTTAAACAAATTATATCTAAAAATTAAATTGAAATCATATCGGAACAATAGCTATAGGTAATAGTAATCGATTTTCTTTATCCTGGTTATGTCCAAAACATAAAAAGGATCATTTGAGTCATCTTGTATAAACTAAATAATAATTTTAAATTATATTTGAATATTAGATAACCGTAATTGAGTGAGATATGACTATTTTTTTAAAACATAATACATAAAACTATTTTTAAAAATCATTTAGGGTTATTCAAATTTTATCTAAAAATTGAATTAAAATTAAATCGGAACAATCGCCAACGCTATTAGTTATTATATTTTCTTACCTCTGGTTGTGTTCAAACCGTAAAGAACATCATTTGGCTATCTCGTATATGCGAAATAGTAAATTTAAATTATATTCGAATAATAGATAACAGTAATAGAGTGAGATATGATTAGTTTTTTAAAAAACAATTCATAAGAAAGATTTTAACATTAATTTACAGTAAATCAAATGAACTTTAAAAATTAAATTGGAATCAAATCGGACAATGCTATAAAGATTAATCGTTCTATTTTCTTAACCCTGGTTATGTCCAAAACTTAAAAAGGGTCAATTGAGTCATCTTGTATAACCTAAATATTAATTTTAAAATAAATTCGAATAATAGATAACCGTAATCAAGTGAGATATGACTATTTTTTTATAAAACACAATACATTAAAAAATTTAAAATAATTATTTAGGGTAAAACAAATTAAATCTAAAAATTAAATTAAAATCATATCGGAATAATAGCTATAGGTTATAGTAATCGATTTTCTTTATCCTGGTTATGTCCAAAACATAAAAAGGATCATTCGAGTCATCTTGTATAACCTAAATAATAATTTTAAATTATATTTTAATAATAGATAACCGTAATTGAGTGAGATATGACTATTTTTTTTAAACACAATACATCAAAATATTTTAACAAATTACTTAGGGTTAAACAAATTATATCTAAAAATTAAATTGAAATCATATCGGAACAATAGCTATAGGTAATATTAATCGATTTTCTTTATCCTGGTTATGTCCAAAACATAAAAAGGATCATTCGAGTCATCTTGTATAACCTAAATAATAATTTTAAATTATATTTGAATAATAGATAACCGTAATTGAGTGAGATATGACTATTTTTTTAAAACACAATACATCAAAATATTTTTAAAAATCATTTAGGGTTAATCAAATTATATCTAAAAATTAAATTGGAACAATCCTTAACGCTATTAGTTATTATATTTTCTTAGTTCTGGTTGTGTTCAGACCGTAAAAAACATCATTTGGCTATCTTGTATATGCGAAATAGTAAAATTAAATTATATTCGAATAATAGATAACAGTAATAGAGTGAGATATGATAATTTTTTTAAAAAGCAATTCATAAGAAAGATTTTAAAAATAATTTACAGTACATCAATTGAACTTCAAAAATTAAATTGGAAATAAATCGGACAATGCTATAATGATTAATTATTCTATTTTCTTAACCCTGGTTATGTCCAAAACTTAAAAAGGATCAATTGGGTCATCTTGTATGACCTAAATATTAATTTTAAAATAAATTTGAATAATAGATAACCGTAATTGAGTGAGATATGATTATTTTTTTTAAACACAATACCTCAAAATATTTTTAAAAATCATTTATTGTTAATCAAATTATATCTAAAAATTGAATTAAAATTAAATCGGAACAATCGCCAACGCTATTAGTTATTATATTTTCTTACCTCTGGTTGTGTTCAAACCGTAAAAAACATTATTTTGCAATCTTGTATATGCGAAATAGTAAATTTAAATTATATTCGAATAATAGATAACAGTAATAGCGTGAGATATGATTAGTTTTTTAAAAAACAATTCATAAAAAAGATTTTAAAATTAATTTACAGTAAATCAAATGAACTTTAAAAATTAAATTGGAATCAAATCGGACAATGCTATAAAGATTAATCGTTCTATTTTCTTAACCCTGGTTATGTCCAAAATTTAAAAAGGGTCAATTGAGTCATCTTGTATAACCTAAATATTAATTTTAAAATAAATTCGAATAATAGATAACCGTAATTAAGTGAGATATGACTATTTTTTTATAAAACACAATACATTAAAAAATTTAAAATAATTATTTAGGGTAAAACAAATTATATCTAAAAATTAAATTAAAATCATATGGGAATAATAGCTATAGGTGATAGTAATCGATTTTCTTTATCCTGGTTATGTCCAAAACATAAAAAGGATCATTCGAGTCATCTTGTATAACCTAAATAATAATTTTAAATTATATTTGAATAATAGATAACCGTAATTGAGTGAAATATGACTATTTTTTTTAAACACAATACATCAAAATATTTTAACAAATTACTTAGGGTTAAACAAATTATATCTAAAAATTAAATTGAAATCATATCGGAACAATAGCTATAGGTAATATTAATCGATTTTCTTTATCCTGGTTATGTCCAAAACATAAAAAGGATCATCCGAGTCATCTTGTATAACCTAAATAATAATTTTAAATTATATTTAAATAATAGATAACCGTAATTGAGTGAGATATGACTATTTTTTTAAAACCCAATACATAAACCTAGTTTTAAAAATCATTTAGGGTTAATCAAATTATATCTAAAAATTGATTTAAAATTAAATCGGAACAATCGCTAACGCTATTAGTTATTATATTTTCTTAACTCTGGTTGTGTTCAAACCGTAAAAAACATCATTTGGCTATCTCGTATATGCGAAATAGTAAATTTAAATTATATTCGAATAATAGATAACAGTAATAGAGTGAGATATGATTAGTTTTTTAAAAAACAATTCATAAGAAAGATTTTAAAAGTAATTTACATTACATCAAATGAACTTCAAAAATTAAATTGGAATTAAATCGGATAATGCTAAAATGAATAATTGTTCTATTTTCTTAACCCTGTTTACGTCCAAAACTTAAAAAGGATCAATTGGGTCATCTTGTATAACCTAAATAATAATTTCAAATTGTATTTGAATAATAGATAACCGTAATTGAGTGAGATATGACTTTTTTCTTTAAACACAATACATCAAAATATTTTTAAAAATCATTTACCTTTAATCAAATTATATCTAAAAATTTATTTAAAATTAAATTGGAACAATCGTTAACGCTATTAGTTATTATATTTTCTTAGTTCTGGTTGTGTTCAAACCGTAAAAAACCTCATTTGGCTATCTTGTATATGCGAAATAGTAAATTTAAATCTTATTCGTATAATAGATAACAGTAATAGAGTGAGATATAATAATTTTATTTAAAAAACAATTTATAAGAAAAATTTAAAAAATAATTTACAGTAAATCAAATGAACTTTAAAAATTAAATTGGAATCAAATCGGACAATGCTATAATGATTAATCGTTCTATTTTCTTAACCCTGGTTATGTCCAAAACTTAAAAAGGGTCATTTGAGTCATCATGTATAACCTAAATATTAATTTTAAAATAAATTTGAATAATAGATAACCGTAATTGAGTGAGATATGACTATTTTTTTTTAAACACAATACATCAAAATATTTTAACAAATTACTTAGGGTTAAACGAATTATATCTAAAAATTAAATTGAAATCATATCGGAACAATAGCTATAGGTAACATTATTCGATTTTCTTTATCCTGGTTATGTCCAAAACATAAAAAGGATCATTCGAGTCATCTTGTATAACCTAAATAATAATTTTAAATTATATTTGAATAATAGATAACCCTAATTGAGTGAGATATGACTATTTTTTTAAAACACAATACATCAAAATATTTTTAAAAATCATTTAGGGTTAATCAAATTATATCTAAAAATTAAATTGGAACAATCGTTAACGCTATTAGTTATTATATTTTCTTAGTTCTGGTTGTGTTCAAACCGTAAAAAACATCATTTGGCTATCTTGTATATGCGAAATAGTAAAATTAAATTATATTCGAATAATAGATAACAGTAATAGAGTGAGATATGATTATTTTTTTTAAAAGCAATTCATAAGAAAGATTTTAAAAATAATTTACAGTACATCAATTGAACTTCAAAAATTAAATTGGAAATAAATCGGACAATGCTATAATGATTAATTGTTCTATTTTCTTAACCCTGGTTATGTCCAAAACTTAAAAAGGATCAATTGGGTCATCTTGTATGACCTAAATATTAATTTTAAAATAAATTTGAATAATAGATAACCGTAATTGAGTGAGATATGATTATTTTTTTTAAATACAATACCTCAAAATATTTTTAAAAATCATTTAGGGTTAATCAAATTATATCTAAAAATTGAATTAAAATTAAATCGGAACAATCGCCAACGCTATTAGTTATTACATTTTCTTAACTCTGGTTGTGTTCAAACCGTAAAAAACATCATTTGGCTATCTTGTATATGCGAAATAGTAAATGTAAATTATATTCGAATAATAAATAACAGTAATAGAGTGAGATATAATAATTTAAAAAAAAAACAATTCATAAGAAAAATTTTAAAAATAATTTACAGTACATCAAATGAACTTCAAAAATTAAATTGGAATCAAATCGGACAATGCTATAATGATTAATTGTTCTATTTTCTTAACCCTGGTTATGTCCAAAACTTAAAAAGGATCATTTGGGTCATCTTGTATAACCTAAATATTAATTTTAAAATAAATTTGAATAATAGATAACCGTAATTGAGTGAGATATGACTATTTTTTTTAAACACAATACATCAGAATACTTTAAAAAATTATTTAGGGTTATTCAAATTTCATCTAAAAATTGAATTAAAATTAAATCGGAACAATGGCTAACGCTATTAGTTATTACATTTTCTTAACTCTGGTTGTGTTCAAACCGTAAAAAACATCATTTGGCTATCTTGTATATGCGAAATAGTAAATATAACTCATATTCGAATAATAGATAACAGTAATAGAGTGAGATATAATTATTTTTTTTAAAAAACAATTTATAAGAAAAATTTAAAAAATAATTTACAGTAAATCAAATGAACTTTAAAAATTAAATTGAAATCAAATGGGACAATGCTTTAATGATTAATCGTTCTATTTTCTTAACCCTCGTTATGTCCAAAACTTAAAAAGGATCATTTGAGTCATCTTGTATAACCTAAATATTAATTTTAAAATAAATTTGAATAATAGATAACCGTAATTGAGTGAGATATCACTATTTTTTTAAAACACAATACATAAAACTAGTTTTAAAAATCATATAGGGTTAATCAAATTATATCTAAAAATTGATTTAAAATTAAATCGGAACAATCGCTAACGCTATTAGTTATTATATTTTCTTACCTCTGGTTGTGTTCAAACCGTAAAAAACATCATTTGGCTATCTTGTATATGCGAAATAGTAAAATTAAATTATATTCGAATAATAGATAACAGTAATAGAGTGAGATATGATTATTTTTTTAAAAAGCAATTGATAAGATTTTAAAAATAATTTACAGTAAATCAAATTAAATTGGAAATAAAACGGACAATGCTATAATGATTAATTGTTCTATTTTCTTAATCCTGGTTATGTCCAAAACTTAAAAAAGATCAATTGGGTCATCTTGTATAACCTAAATATTAATTTTAAAATAAATTTGAATCATAGATAACCGTTTTTGAGTAAGATAGGATTATTTTTTTTAAACACAATACCTCAAAATATTTTTAAAAATCAGTTAGGGTTAATCAAATTAAAAATTTAGTCGGAACAATCGTTAACGCTATTAGTTATTATATTTTCTTAATTCTGGTTGTGTTCAAACCGTAAAAAACATCATTTGGCTATCTTGTATATGCGATATAGTAAATGTAAATTATATTCGAATAATAAATAACAGTAATAGAGTGGCATATAATATTTTTTTTAAAAAACAATTCATAAGAAAAATATTAAAAATAATTTAGAGTACAATAAATGAACTTCAAAAATTAAATTGGAATTAAATCCGGCAATGCTATAATGAATAATTGTTCTATTTTCTTAACCCTGGTTATGTCCAAAACTTAAAAAGGATCAATTGGGTCATCTTGTATAATTAATTTTAAAATAAATTTGAATAATAGATAACCGTAATTAAGTGAGATATGATTATTTTTTTAAAAAGCAATTGATAAGATTTTAAAAATAATTTACAGTACATCAATTGAACTTCAAAAATTAAATTGGAAATAAATCCGTCAATGCTATAATGATTAATTGTTCTATTTTCTTAACCCTGGTTATGTCCAAAACTTAAAAAGGATCAATTGGGTCATCTTGTATAACCTAAATATTAATTTTAAAATAAATTTGAATAATAGATAACCGTAATTGAGTGAGATATGATTATTTTTTTTAAACACACCTCAAAATATTTTTAAAAATCATTTAGGGTTAATCAAATTATATCTAAAAATTGAATTAAAATTAAATCGGAACAATCGCCAACGCTATTTGTTATTACATTTTCTTAACTCTGGTTGTGTTCAAACCGTAAAAAACATCATTTGGCTATCTTGTATATGCGAAATAGTAAATGTAAATTATATTCGAATAATAAATAACAGTAATAGAGTGAGATATAATAATTTAAAAAAAAAACAATTCATAAGAAAAATTAAGAGATATGTCCAAAACTTAAAAAGGATCATTTGAGTCATCTTGTATAACCTAAATATTAATTTTAAAATAAATTTGAATAATAGATAATCGTAATTGAGTGAGATATGACTATTTTTTTTAAACACAATACAACAAAATATTTTTAAAAATAATTTAGGGTTAATCAAATTATATCTAAAAAGTAAATTAAAATTAAATCGGAACAATCGTTAGCGCTATTAGTCATTATATTTTCTTAATTCTGGTTGTGTTCAAACCGTAAAAACATCATTTGGCTATCTTGTATATGCGATATAGTAAATGTAAATTGTATTCGAATAATAAATAACAGTAATAGAGTGGCATATAATATTTTTTTTAAAAAACAATTCATAAGAAAAATATTAAAAATAAATTAGAGTATAATAAATGAACTTCAAAAATTAAATTGGAATTAAATCCGGCAATGCTATAATGAATAATTGTTCTATTTTCCTAACCCTGGTTATGTCCAAAACTTAAAAAGGATCAATTGGGTCATCTTGTATAATTAATTTTAAAATAAATTTGAATTATAGATAACCGTAATTGAGTGAGATATGATTATTTTTTTAAAAAGCAATTCATAAGAAAGATTTTAAAAATAATTTACAGTACATCAATTGAACTTCAAAAATTAAATTGGAAATAAATCGGACAATGCTATAATGATTAATTGTTCTATTTTCTTAACCCTGATTATGTCCAAAACTTAAAAAGGATCAATTGGGTCATCTTGTATAACCTAAATATTAATTTTAAAATAAATTTGAATAATAGATAACCGTAATTGAGTGAGATATGATTATTTTTTTTAAACACAACACCTCAAAATATTTTTAAAAACCATTTAGGGTTAATCAAATTATATCTAAAAATTGAATTAAAATTAAATCGGAACAATCGCCAACGCTATTAGTTATTACATTTTCTTAACTCTGGTTGTGTTCAAACCTTAAAAAACATCATTTGGCTATCTTGTATATGCGATATAGTAAATGTAAATTATATTCGAATAATAAATAACAGTAATAGAGTGGCATATAATATTTTTTTTAAAAAACAATTCATAAGAAAAATATTAAAAATAATTTAGAGTACATTAAATGAACTTCAAAAATTAAATTGGAATTAAATCCGACAATGCTATAATGAATAATTGTTTAATTTTCTTAACCCTGGTTATGTCCAAAACTTAAAAAGGATCAATTGGGTCTTCTTGTATAACCTAAATATTTAATTTTAATATAAATTTGAATAATAGATAACCGTAATTGAGTGAGATATGACTATTTTTTTTAATCACATCACAATATTTTAAAATATTACTTAGGGTTAAACAAATTATATCTAAAAATTAAATTGAAATCATATCGGAACAATAGCTATAAGTAATATTAATCGATTTTCTTTATCCTGGTTATGTCCAAAACATAAAAAGGATCATTCGAGTCATCTTGTATAACCTAAATAATAATTTTAAATTGTATTTGAATAATAGATAACCGTAATTGAGTGAGATATGACTATTTTTTTAAAACACAATACATAAAACTAGTTTTAAAAATCATTTAGGGTTAATCAAATTATATCTAAAAATTAAATCGGAACAATCCTTAATGCTATTATTTATTATGTTTTCTTAATTGTGGTTGTCTTCAAACCGTAAAGGACATCATTTGGCTATCTTGTATATGCGAAATAGTAAATTTAAATCTTATTCGAATAATAGATAACAGTAATAGAGTGAGATATAATTATTTTTTTTTAAAAATAAATTTATAAGAAAAATTTAAAAAATAATTTACAGTAAATCAAATGAACTTTAAAAATTAAATTGGAATCAAATCGGACAATGCTATAATGATTAATCGTTCTATTTTCTTAACCCTGGTTATGTCCAAAACGTAAAAAGGATCATTTGAGTCATCTTGTATAACCTAAATAATAATTTTAAATTGTATTTGAATAATAGATAACCGTAATTGAGTGAGATATGACTATTTTTTTAAAACACAATACATAAAACTAGTTTTAAAAATCATTTAGGGTTAATCAAATTATATCTAAAAATTTAATCGGAACAATCGTTAACGCTATTAGTTATTATATTTTCTTAATTCTGGTTGTGTTCAAACCGTAAAAAACATCATTTGGCTATCTTGTATATGCGAAATAGTAAATTTAAATCTTATTCGTATAATAGATAACAGTAATAGAGTGAGATATAATTATTTTTTTTAAAAAACAATTTATAAGAAAAATTTAAAAAATAATTTACAGTAAATCAAATGAACTTTAAAAATTAAATCGGACAATGCTATAATGATTAATCGTTCTATTTTCTTAACCCTGGTTATGTCCAAAACTTAAAAAGGGTCATTTGAGTCATCATGTATAACCTAAATATTAATTTTAAAATAAATTTGAATAATAGATAACCGTAATTGAGTGAGATATGACTATTTTTTTTTAAACACAATACATCAAAATATTTTAACAAATTACTTAGGGTTAAACAAATTATATCTAAAAATTAAATTGAAATCATATCGGAACAATAGCTATAGGTAATATTAATCAATTTTCTTTATCCTGGTTATGTCCAAAACATAAAAAGGATCATTCGAGTCATCTTGTATAACCTAAATAATAATTTTAAATTATATTTGAATAATAGATAACCGTAATTGAGTGAGATATGAGTATTTTTTTAAAACACAATACATCAAAATATTTTCAAAAATCATTTAGGGTTAATCAAATTATATCTAAAAATTAAATTGGAACAATCGTTAACGCTATTAGTTATTATATTTTCTTAGTTCTGGTTGTGTTCAAACCGTAAAAAACATCATTTGGCTATCTTGTATATGCGAAATAGTAAAATTAAATTATATTCGAATAATAAATAACGGTAATAGAGTGAGATATAATAATTTTTCAAAAAAAAACAATTCATAAGAAAAATTTTAAAAATAATTTACAGGTCATCAAATGAACTTCAAAAATTAAATTGGATTCAAATCGGACAATGCTGTAATGATTAATTGTTCTATTTTCTTAACCCTGGTTATGTCCAAAACTTAAAAAGGATCAATTGGGTCATCTTTTATAACCTAATTATTAATTTTAAAATAAATTTGAATAATAAATAGATAACCGTAATTGAGTAAGATATGATTATTTTTTTTAAACACAATACCTCAAAATATTTTTAAAAATAATTTAGGGTTAATCAAATTATATCTAAAAATTAAATTAAAATTTAATCGGAACATTAGTTAATGCTATTAGTTATTATATTTTCTTAATTCTGGTTGTGTTCAAAACGTAAAAAACATCATTTGGCTATATTGTATATGCGAAATAGT